>NC_090651.1:352022478-352322478 GCF_040937935.1 Hyperolius riggenbachi | reverse complement strand
CTACCCACGTTTACATCAGTTTTCCTGGTTTCAGCATCAGAAACTCTTCCTATATCTATCCAAGGGTGTAGCCCCACCCTCCCAGTGATGTCACAGCCTAGAGTGTTTAGCTATACGGAATTCTCCTCCTAGAGCATTCTGGGAGACCAGGTATATTTTGTACTGCCTTCGGAACTTTCAGAAACAAACATTCCACAGAGCTGCACCTGACAGGCCTAAAGATGTTGCCACTGGTGATCAATTTCTTAAGCGGAATGAAACCCAGCATTTCTTCTTTCCTCTAAAAAATTATTTACAGCATATTATATACTACCAACACTTTTTTTTTTTTTTTTTTTTTTTTTTTACTGGAACAGCATTCAATTAAACACTGGTCTTGAAAGTTCAGTGCAGAGAAATCTGGACCCATCTGAAGTGTAGATAATGTTATCTTGTGTTGTCTCAAAGTAAAAAAACTGTACTTTGGGTAACTTGTAATTTCTAAATGAATAATACTTATGCACAAATGCAAATATGATCGTATGGCATATAAAAAGTAGGAAAACATATTGTTATGTCAGGGTTTTATACAGCTTTAATGTAAATCAGAGAGTGGAAAGATTTTACAAACACTGAGTAAATAATTTATAAATATCGCAAAAGGCTATTTTATTTATTTATGCCATTTTCTCACCAGTTCCTCTCTAATATACACATGCAGCAGCGGTGCAGCTAAGGAGCTGTGTGCCCTGGTGCAAGTTTTACATTGGGGCCCCCCCAAGCACTCTATACATAACAATTGATACGGTCCACCAAAACCTGCCAAGGACACCCACAGTATTAGTGGTGCAAGAAGGGAATGGGGAACACTCTGTTAATAATCACTACTATTCAAAGCATCTGTAGAAGTGATTACCAGCACAGGACCAATAAAAAGCTAATACTGTGGTTGAGGGTGGGTCCCTCTAGACCAAGGGCCCCGATGCAGTCGCTACCTCTGCACCCCCTATTTCTACGCCCCTGACATGCAGTGTTTTCCCGGGGGTCAGGGGAGGTGAGGCTGGTTGGAGTTTTGCAGACTTTGGGTTAAGGATTGAGGGTTGTCTTCTCTCTCTGCAGGGGCTGGTGCCGATGGTGGATTGGATGATGTTACTCCGCACCATCTTTGCTCCGGTAGAGATCAATGAGACGGAGCCAGTCGTCGTGTATGCTAAAGAGTATCTAATAGAGGTGTCCGGCATCATCAACCGCACCGACGAGAGGTAAGACCCAGCACCTCCATTATTCTGTGGTCTGTAGCGGTGGCTCGATAGTGTACTGGTTAAAGGATACCCGAGGTGACATGTGACATGAGATAGACACACGGTAGTCACTTCCTGTCTGAGTCAGGACTGAGTCAGCCACTTACATACTTGATATTTAACTCTTTCAGACAGAGAGGACAGAGAGGAAAAAGGAACAAAGCATAGTTATTTGTGTGCATAGGCACTGTACATACACATGTCTATCTCATCATGTCACATGTCACTTCGGGTATACTTTAACGGCTCTGCCTCTGACACACGGGACCTGGGTACGAACTTTGGCTCTTCCTGTTCACTAATCCTGCCACCTATTCAGTGTCGAGACCTTTGAAAAGACTCCCTAACACTGCTACTGCCTATAGAGCACATCCTAGTGGCTGCAGCTCTGGCGCTTTGAGTCCGCCAGGAGAAAATCGCAATTTAAATGTTCTGTCTTGTCTGTGTTCTTTGAAAAGGCCGGTTCTGCAGCTGCAATAACATTGGGGAAAATTGCTGAAGATTACGGCAGCAGTATACAGCTTGGGCTTCCATTCACTAAGCATTACCGCTTTCTGTAAAGCAGAAAACTGATTTTACGAAACATTTTGTGAAAGGTCAATTGACTTAGGCTTTTACTTCATGGAAAACTGAAATTACAGATTAGTGAGGCAAATTTCACAAATGTCGATTCATAAAGATTAGAGTATGCGATAACACAAGTGAGATGTTTTGTGTCTCCAGCCTGGAGCTGTCCGTAACAAACGGTCAGCTATTTGGAAGGTTATAGAAGGGAGGAAACTGAGCAGAGAGAAGGAGAACACAGTTCAAAGAAATAGGAAAGTTAGTCATTTTTTGTGAAATTGGGGAAGTATGTTTTTGATTGTAGTAATTAACAATGGTTAATACACTAATGGTTTTGAGCGGATACAAATTTTTTGCAGCTTGGACTTGCACTTAAAGGAGTACTGTAAGTGTCATTAAAAAAAGTTTAAAGTAAACCTGAAGCAAGTAAAATCATTTAAAATAAACACATGACGTAGCTGCAAATAAATATTAACCACTTAAAAGGAAGGTTCAGGGTGAGTAAAATAAAAATTAAAAAATCCACTTACCTGGGGCTTCCTCCAGCCCGTGGCAGGCAGGATGTGCCCTCAGCGCCGCTCCGCAGGCTCCCGGTGGCCGACCCGGCCAGGCTGGCTGCCAGGTCGGGCTTCTTCTGCGCTCCAATCTGCGTTTCACGCTGGCGCGCTGACGTCGTCGGACGTCCTCGCAGTACAGCCCGGAGGACGTCTGATGACGACAGCGCGCCCGCGTGAAAACGCAGATTGGAGCGCAGAAGAAGCCCGGCAGATGAGGCTTGCACTCTGTTATACATTTTATTCATAATGTTACATTTGTCATTGTAATTACCAATTCTGTATTTTGTACCAGCGTACTGTATTTGATGTACTGTGTTCTGTATTTGATATATACCATTTGTCTGTATCATTATGTAACCCATGTTTGCTTTCTTACTTTGTACAGCCCCATGGAATATGTTGACACTTTATAAATTAATATACACCGTCTCACTGAAGCTGTCCTGTTCCCCCTGTAGGATCCTGAATAATTACATGATTTGGAATGTAGTTCGGAAGACCAGCTCCTTACTGGATCAGAGGTTCCAGGATGTGGAGGAGAAATTCATAGAGGTCATGTATGGCACCAAGAAGGTGAGCATGCTGGGAAATATCCGCTATGCACATCCCCCTTCCTGGTCATGTGACTGGAGGTGCCCGGAGTCTCAGTGGTCCCGTGCAGATGGCCAGTGACATGCCAATACCAGCTTGAAGCTAAGCCTATCAGAGCACACTTCCTGTCTATTTTGATTGACCTGTTTCCAAGCTGCATACAGGTTGCATTACAGTTGCATGCTAGCTGGATTTTTTTTTTCTTGAGTTTCTTAAAGAAAACCTGTACTGAAAAAAAGTTCCCCTGGGGGTACTCACCTTAGTAGGGGGAAGCCTCTGGACCATATCGAGGCTTCCCCCGTCGTCCTGTGTCCCACGGCGGTCTTGCTGCTGCCCCCGGAACGCATAGGCGACAAATCCGACAGCCTGTGCAATATTTACCCTTTCGGGCTCCAGCGGGGGCGCTGTTGTGGCTCTTCTGAGGGAGATAGGCAGAAATAGCCGATCTCCGTCAGGTCCGCTCTGCTGCGCAGGTGCAGGAGACTTTCGCCTGTGCAGTAGTGCGGCCCGACGGAGATCGGCTATTTTCACCTATCTCCGTGCAGAGAGCGGATACTGCGCCTGCGCTGCAGCCAAAAGGTAAATATTTACATTGCTGCCACTCCGGGAGGATTTTCTCCGCTGCCATGAGACCGAGGAGGACGTGGGAAGCCTCAATAGGATCCGGAGGCTTCCCCCACCTGAGGTGAGTACCCCCCAGGGGAGGTTTTTTCATTACAGATTTTCTTTAACCTCCCTGGCGGTAAGCCCGTGCTGAGCACGGGCTATGCCGCGCAGGGGATTTCTCAGGCCCTGCTGGGCCGATTTTGATTTTTTTTTTTTTTTTTTTTTTTGCTGCACGCAGCCAGCACTTTGCTAGCTGTGTGTGCCCTCTGATCGCCGCCGCTCTGCGCTGATTGCTCGCCGCGCCGTGACGCCCCCCCCCCAGACCCCGTGCGCTGCCTGGCCAATCAGTGCAAGGCAGCGCTAAGGGGTAGATCGGGTCTCCCAATGACGTCACGACGTCTGACGTCGGTGATGTCATGCCGCCTGTCGCCATGGCGACGGGGGAAGCCCTCCAGGAAATCTCGTTCTTTGAACGGGATTTCCTGATCGGAGATCGCCAGAGGCGATCGAAGAGGGCGGGGGGATGCCGCTGCACAGCGGCTATCATGTAGCGAGCCCTGGGCTCGCTACATGATTTAAAAAAAAAAAAAAAACCTGCTCTGCTGCCCCCTGGCGGTTTTTAATAGATCGCCAGGGGGGTTAAGCTGGACTCCTGGGCCTTTGCACTCTGGTCATCCAGCTATTGTGACACATTGACCAATAATGTTGGCATCCAAGACATTCACTGTACAATGTTCAAATTGTAATGTCTGAATAAGAATTGAGTGTAAAATCCTGTAATGCCAATACAAATCAGAAATGTAGAGGTCTGTCACTGTATACAGTATATTTGCATCCTTATGTTTCCCAAAGTCTAGTCCAGTGATGGCTAACCCTGGCACTCCACTCCAGCTGTGGTGGAACTACAAGTCCCATGAGGCATTGCAATACTCTGACAACTCTAAGCATAACTCAGAGAGGCAGAGGCATGATGGGATTTGTAGTTTTGTTACAGCTGGAGTGCGAAGGTTAGCCATAGGTGAGATCAGTGTTCCTGAGTGACGGGTCTGTCTTTAGAGACAATTGTATAACTGGTTCATAGCCACCCTGCCCCTTTTGGTTACCCACTTAGACAGCTGCATATACATGTGTGGGATAGTTACACTCCTCCCTGGCTGACGATATCAATGGGAGGTGGGGGATCAGCGAAGACCCAAACACACATGTTGTGCATGTTACCTGTTGGATGACTAATACTGACAGTGTTGACAAATGTTTTTATTGTTAATAAAGTACACTTTATCACTGAGTACATAAGTAGTACAAAAGGACCATATTTTGTTTACTTTGTTTCCCTAGTACGAATTTTTGATATTTTGCAAAGATTATCTGCATGCTTCTTTCTGGTGTAATTCAGACACTACTGCAGCCAAATAGATCAGCAGGTTTGCCAGGCAACTGGTATTATTTAAAGGGAACCTGAGGTGAGAGGCAAATGGAGGCTGACATGTTTTTCCTTTTAGATAATGCTTATTGCCTGGCTGTTCTGCTGATCCTCTGCCTTTAATACCTTTAGCCATGGACACCAAACAAGCATGCAGCAGATCAGATGTCTATGACAAATCTGACAAGATAAGCCGCATGCTTGTTTCAGGCGTGTGATTTAGACTCTACAGACCAGAAAGATCAGCAGGACTGCCAGGCAACTGGTATTTGTTAAACAGGAAATTAATGTGGCAGCTTTAATAGGTCCCACACCTTGAGTTCGTTTTAACAGGAAATCTAAATGACTGCCTCCATAGCTCTCTCACTTCAGGTGTTATTTGTGGAGGGATGGTGCTTATAATTGTTAGAAAGGTCTCCTTCCTATCCTGACATTGCCTAAATCTCCGGGCTAAGAAAGTAAATTCTTTACAGTGTAAAGTCACATACTCACGCTCAACAAAACTCTTTTACTATAAACAACTTTACAAATGACTACGATTAAAAATGTTGGAAAGATACGTCTTGAGGTGGAAACCACTATTATACACACAACGACTTGATATACGACTACAAATTTACATATCATTACTCAACTGGTGAACGATGTTCTAGTTAGTAATGGAAGTCATTGAAAAGGCATAGCAGACTTCTGTACACATTGCCATGTTGGACACAACTTCTCTGTGAATCACCAAGTCATTCCAACAGTTGGATTGACTTGAGCTGCGTCTTATCAGTCATTGGACGCCTCTTATCAGTGATAACGCTTTGTCGTTTGCACGTCTTTTACTTGACAAAAATCGTCTAACTTCAAGTTGTTTGATAAACGTGCATTTAAAAGACTTGTTAAGAGCGCGTATGAGCCTTAAAGTGAACCAAAGACCAAGCACCCTCATGTATTTTACCATATATATCAGTGGGAACATTAGAGAAAACACCTACCATGCTCTCTGTTTCATTCTTCACTGCACAGCTTGTTTCTTATCAGCCCTGATAAAATCCTCGACTGAGCATTCAGTCTGGCTTTGCTCAGGAATATTTATAGCTCAGTCTGTTCTCTCTCATGTCTTTTCAAGTCCAAGCCTGCCCCTTGTGGCTCTGCTCAGGAATCATTATAGCTGAGTCGTTATAGCATAGCCAGACTGAATGCTCAGTCGGGGATTTTATCAGCGCTGATAAGAAACAAGCTGTGCAGTGAAGAATGAAACAGGGAGCAGGGTAGGTGTTTTCTCTAATGTTTCCACTGATCTATATGGTAAAATACATGAGGGTGCTTCGTCTCTGGTTCCCTTTAAGTGAACAAATAAAATCTAACCTTTTCTCAGTATCTAAAGGTGGCCATACACTTATAGATTTGCAGCAGATTCGACCATCAGATAGATTTGTCAGATGCTTGTCAAGTCGGAATCTGACAGGAATCTGATGTGTGCCACACACTAGGAACAGATTTCCAATAGATTTCAGAATTAAATCCATTGGAAATCGATCTAAATGCATTATTGGACCATTAGATCCAATGCAACTCTATGGGCCATCAATCTGCTGCCAGCAGCAGATCGACCTAGATTTTCCATCCTGTCAAATCGATCGATCTACCAATCGATCGGCAAGCGATTGCCAATTGATAGATTCGATCAAATCGGTCGATCGACGGCTGAAATCGACCAGTGTATGGGCCCCTTAAAAAGGAAAAGGTTGAATTTTACTTTTGGTCTCCTGCAGTTTGGGCCTAAAACCACTCTGGTGGTGTCTGTGTGCGTATCATAGGTTTACTTTATAGCAACAGCAACACCTGCTGTCTTTTCTGGGTACTGCAGTTTAAGAAATGTTCTCGGACATTTCTTGGATGCCAAAGCTAGCTATGCACACAGCAATTTTTCTGGCAGATTCCCATTGAGCGAGATTAAAAACTTTGCGTCTGACAGTAATCTGATGCTTCAACCTATCCGATCAACTGACTTTCGATCGTGCAGTTTATTAATCAAACATCCGTTCGGACAGGTTGAAAAATCTCAGTGCCATGTGAAGGGGGGAGAGGAGGAGCGATTGGCGATGGACGGCCCCTATTGTTCCACCCCAACAAGCAGGACAATGTTCGCCATTCGCTCAATAGATTTCAGAAGAAATCTATCATAATTGAGCTTGTCATGAATGGTAGGAACCAATCTCTATCCGGTCAAATTTCAGTCTAATGGTGATTGGCTAGGCATATTGACCAGTGTATGAGGAGCTTAAGGAATGCAGCTAATCTAACATGAACATATATTTTTTCTTTTTGAAGATCACCAGGATCTTTCAGGTGCACTTCAGATGTAACAGAGTATTGTGTCTTATAGAGTAATAGTACACTGTTTAAGGATCTGTCTTTCCCCCTACAGACCTGCATCCCGCGTTGGAAGTTCTGTGTTGGGGATACGGACAACAATGTGGGCTTTGCTTTGGGCGCCATGTTTGTAAAGAACACCTTCGCTGAGACCAGCAAGCTTCGGGTGAGATGTCCTTTCCTGGCTTATCGTGTCTTCCATGTTGTATGATCTCTCGTAATTAGTCATGTTTGTGGTGGTCCTGTCCTGTGGGATCCCCCTCCACCTTCCACAAGATGGTCCGGTCCTGTTGGACCCCCTCCAGCTTCCACAAGGTGGTCCTGTCCTGTTGGACCTCCTCCAGCTTCCACAAGGTGGTCCTGTTGGACCCCCTCTACCTTCCACAAGGTGGTCCTGTCCTGTGGGATCCCCCTCCAGCTTCCACAAGGTGGTCCTGTCCCGTGGGATCCCCAGGGCTGGATTTAGGCCAAGGCCACCTAGGCCATAGCCTAGGGCACCACAGGAGCGAGGGCACCAAAGCAGCAGGCTAAACTGGTGCAGCATTTGCAAATGCTGCAATGCAGGGAGATCAGTTGAGCGCCTGATCGCGATACTCTGCTGCTAGCCACCGTGGCAGCAGCCATCTTGCTCTCTGTGCACATTTGCATTGTGGCCAGCAGCTCTGGAAATGGGCAGCATTGGAGACGGAGGGTAAATGGAAGCTTCTGCACTGGAGACGAGCAGAGAAATGGGTGACACTGATGGCTGCTGCGGTGTGAAGGTGAGCTGGCCACCTATACTGAAAGGAGGGGGGTAGTAAAAGGAGGGATTAAGGGAGTGATTTAGTTACCTATACTGGAGGGAAAGGGGGAGGGGTTAACTGGCTACCTATACTGGGGGAGGGGTCATTTCTCTACCTATACTGAAGGGGGGCGGCTGGTGACAGTGGCCTTGGGCGGTAAAGAGTACAAATCCTGCCCTGGGGATCCCCCTCCAGCTTTCACAAGGTGGTCCAGTCCTGTGGGGCCCCCTCCACCTTCCAGGCCAGCATGTTGCAGGGGGCGTGTTCCGATGTCTCTGGATTGTGTATGTGGGGTTTCTTCTGAGATGTGATCTGTTTTCCTGCAGGCTGTGCAGATGATTAAAGGTATTAAGAAAGCCTTTGAGGAAAGTCTGAGTAGCATCAGCTGGATGGATGAAGACACTCGCAAGGCTGCCAAAGAGAAGGTGAGCATCTCTGAGCCATCGTTCATATTGTCATCTCTCTACACAGACCACACCTGCACACCTCATGAGGAACCCTCCCACTTCCTCTTTCATCCTGCTTGGTATGGGGATCCCCTCCCTCCCTTTCCCCTCCTTTTCCTGCTAGGTGTAAGGATGCCCTCTCCTCTCACCCAACTCTGGTAGAAATATATAGATTCCAGGCCAACAAAGTACGTTACATGTGTGTATTTTATAATTGCACACATTTTTTTAAGCGCTGGTGATTTTAGAAATCTCCCTAAAAGCGCTTGTGTGATGATTCCCTATGAGTGTTGATGAGCGGTTCGATTGCGTTCCGCTTCCAAAAGCGCTGCCTGTAACATTTTCTGAGCGCTTTGGCTCGAAGGAAGGTTTAAGGATATCGCTAAGCACTTGAATGTGTAGCGCTTTCCTGAGCACTTTTAACAATAAATATACTGTATTAATTCTTTTCCGGGTCAAAGAGTTCATTTCCTGACCGACATCAGGAAGTGAAAATCTTAATCGCTCATCAAAGCGCTTAAAAAAAGTGCTTGCACAAAATCGCTCAGGGAACGCCGGGAATCGCTAGAGAAAATTATGCACAGAAGCGCTCAGCGCTTGCGATCGCAATTTATGTGAACACCACCTAAAGGACTATTGTGTATATCACACAAAATGAGCCCCCTCCGGCTCTTACACACATGCATATTGTACAACATGATCAGTTGCACAACTTGTTGTTTACACGAGTATGTACACACGGGCTGATCAATCACACAACCAACTTGCTTAAATACTGCATGTGCGCCAACGTGGTAACATTAAAAAACAAGAAGTTGTTCAACTGACTTGTACACACGAGGCCAGCCTGCAGGACAGTTGGGCAGGTTGATCTGCCGGTTGGATTGGGCAAACCCGCCTGTTATCAGTTGGATGTCTTGTCTTTTGCTAGCGTAAACTCACCCAACTATCATCCTACAGACCAAGTTTAGATGATAGCTGGGCAGGTTGTTTGGACGTGTGTACAAGCCTTTTAGACATTAAAGAGAGACCGTAACCAAGAATTGAACTTCATCCCAATCAGTAGCCGATACTCCCTTTCCCATGAGAAATCTTTTCCTTTTCTCAAACGGAACATTAGGGGGCTCTGTATGGCTGATATTGTGGTGAAACTCCTCCCACAGTGTGATGTCAGGACCATGGTTCTGACATCACACTGTGGGAGCCTTGTTGCATTGTGGGAAATAACAGCTGTTTGCAACTGCCAAAAAAGCAAGCAGGATCTCCTTCCACTGACATCACCTTCCAGCAGTCAGAATGTCACCATGTGATAAATGTCAGAATGTAAATCGGGGAGAGGAAAGCTTTTACAATGAGCAAACACTGACTAAATCATTTATACATAATTATTGTAAAAATGAAGCACTTCAAGGACTTACGAGCCCAAAACAGTAAAAAAAATGTCTGTACCTGTATGAAGTTGGAAGTCACGGAGGGTGCGGATGGCGTCCTCCGTACCTTCCAACTTCATACAGGTACAGACATTTTGCCCATTTTAAAATCTTTCCTCTCCCTGATTTACATTCTGACATTTCACATGGTGACATTTTTACTGCTGGCAGGTGATGTCACTGGAAAGAGATGCTGCTTACAGTTGTAAACCGCTATTATTTCCCACAATGCAACAAGGCTCCCACAGTGTGATGTCAGAACCATGGTCCTGACATCACACTGTGGGAGGGGTTTCACCCCAATATCAGCCATACAGAGCTCCCTGATGATAAGTTTGAGAAAAGGAAAAGATATCTCATGGGAAAGGGGGTATCAGCTACTGATTGGGATGCAGTTCAATTCTTGGTCACAGTTTCTCTTTAAACACAATATTATATGATTTTCACTGGAGTTCCTTTTTAAGAACCTTACCCACTACGAGATTTTTCCGACCGGTGATTTTTCTTTTTGTATCTTATTTTTCTGAGTGACGAGTGATCGTTTCCACAATCACATAACCGTAACAGGATCATTAAGATCCCCCGATGACTCTATGCAAAGTACCGCGATCGCTTTACTTACCGCTCGCACCCGTCATGTGATGTCGCGTGTTTCCTGCCGGTCGGAACATGGATCGTGGAACGCTCGTCAGATGGACTTCTCTGCGTATATGACAGTTTAGGGCGGGGGGGTTTGCCGCAGGGTGAGCCAAATGACAACTTACCCTGCTGCCGGGGGGGGTTAAATTCTATTCCCCCTCCGAGTCATCGCAACTCAGAGGGAGGAGTAATTCGAGGTTCAGCGATCGCCGTATCCCTGAATTATCCCGCGCCAAGCTTTGGCAGCCAAGCTTTGGTTCCTGAAAAGCCCTGCTTGGGACGTCGCTGGATCCATCTTCCTCCATCGGGTGGTGAGCATTTCGCTTTAGTGATCCAAGTCTTTCCCGTTTGCTTTTATTTTATCAAAGTTACCTGTAGTGATGCCAACTTATTAGCGATGTATGGATTTGTACTTTTGTTGCTGTTTGTGCCGATTGTACAGAGTGCTGCATAAAGGTGGCCAAACATCAGGCAACCTGGCGGCCAATTAACCATCCGATTCGATTATTATAATTGAATTGGATCAAAATCGGTGCTGCCAAGTACATGCCCGAGAGACGAAGTGACCAATTTCAGGACGGAAATTGATTGCATTGTCAATCGCGCATGCTGCAAGATGTCGGGCTGAAGTTGGCTGTTCGGGTGCGTGGCGTGCAATTTCCCATCGATTGACAAAACCATCCAACACCTTGCCACTGTGTAATGTAGTGTGCAGCGTGTAAAGTATACATTACCGCTCAGCGGCCTCTGCTTGTCCCCCGCAGGCTTTCGGGATTCCTCTTTCACTTACACGCATGCCCCACGTGGTTTCCTGGTATGGGCGGTGTGTATGCGCGGAAGATTATCTGGATTTGTAAACCTTATTGCGCATTTATAAAGTGGCTTTTATTACAGAGGGGGCTTTTTGTAAGAAATCTGCATTTTCTGTTTCAGGCTGAAGCAATCTACGATATGATTGGCTACCCCAACTTTATTATGGACCCCAAGGAGTTGGATAAAGTGTTCAATGATGTGAGTGGGAGATCTGTGGGTGTGGAGTAGTCTGTGACATCACATCACCAGATTTGGGGGGGGGGGCGGGAGTCTTCCACAGTGATGAGCATTTCAGAAACACCGGTACGCACGGTAGAGCGCTCTAGCCTAGGCAGACGGATAGGGAATCCAGTGTGTGTGCAGCTGCTTCAATGGCTATCATTCATAAAGCATTACCGCATGCGGTAATGCTGAAAACAGCTAACTTTACCGAGCACTTAGCAAAATGTAAATTCATAAAGGCTGTTACCGCATGAAAAGCTGAAATTACCGAGCAGTGAGGTAAATTACCACCTTGTGCAGTGATTATCTCAACACATCACTAAATGTCAATTAATAAAGATTAGAGCAGGCAGTATTGAGACAGAGAATACCGCTTGCTTGGAGGAGGCGATAAGCATGCGGATAAGAACAAAGTAGGCTGTGTGGTGGGAGCCGAAGTCTCTGCGAGTCTGTGCAGAGAGCCGAAGTCTGTGTGAGTCAGTCTGTGTGAGTCAGTCGAGTCAGTCTGCCTGCCTGAGTCTGCCTGCCTGAGTCTGCCTGCCTGAGTCTGCCTGCCTGAGTCTGCCTGCCTGAGTCTGCCTGCCTGAGTCTGCCTGCCTGAGTCTGCCTGCCTGAGTCTGCCTGCCTGAGTCTGCCTGCCTGAGTCTGCCTGCCTGAGTTTGTGCAGGCAGCCATAATTACAGCTTGTAACAAAAGAGATGACCACGCTTCTGCTGTACCGCTCAATGGGCTGCGGTAATTTATCGAACTTCAAAGGCAGCTGTGAAAATGAATTAGCACACAGTTCTAAAATACAGAATGCGGTATTTTCCCGCCCAGATTTTTTTTACCAAACACGTTTATGAATGATAGCCAAAGTGTCTGGAGGAGATCCAGAGTGCAGGATCTCCCATGTGCATGACATTTGTAAGCAAGCGGAAATGATCATCTCCACCACTCTAGTAGTACAATTGGAGAAGGAGGAGAAAAGGTGCCTAGGAACAGTAAAATGCATTAAAGTCAATCAAAATTCAAATAAAAGGTGGCTTACCACAAGCATGATGCATAAATTAGAAGCAAAGAACATTTATTTGCACTATGACTGCATAGCTGGAGAGTTTCATCCTTGGTTTTTAACTGAAGCGAGAGGGATATGGAGGCTGCCATATTTGTTTCCTTTTAACCACTTCAGGACCATCGGCTTACACCCTCTAGTGACCAGGCTATTTTTTACAGATCCCTGCAGGGCCGCACAACTCGGCACACAAGTGATTCCCCCCTCCTTTTCTGCCCACCAACAAAGCTTTATGTTGGTGGGCTCTGATTGCTGCCGCTTTTTTTTTTTTTTTTTTATAAATTTGAGCATTTCTTAAACAATACCAGTTGCCTGGCTGACCTGCTGATAATCTGCCTCTAATACTTTTAGCCATAGACCCTAAACAAGCATGCAGCAGATCAGGTGTTTCTGACATTGTCAGATCTGACAAGATTAGTTGCATGCTTGTTTCTGGTGTGATTCAGACACTACTGCAGCCAAGTAGAGCAGCAGGACTGCCATGGTATTGTTTAAAAGGAAATAAATATGGCAGCCTCCATTTTCTTCTCTTCAGTTCCTTAGTGGTAATCACAAATTCAGCTTGGGGAAGGAAAAACCTGCTAGGAGCGGTATCCCCGAGCTGACCTTGTGGTAGCCACTGGGAGGTCTGTGCAGAGCAATGCGTGCAGACGGCGTTTATCACTCCCCTCCTGGGGGATCCCGACGTGGGCCGCCATTCTACTTCCTCTCCTCCGAGGCTCTGCTCCCCCTTGGTGAGATCGATGTCTGTCGTCATGACAGCCGGCAATCTCACTAAAGGGTTACAGCTCCACCCGAAGGACGGAAGGAAAACTGCAGCGCTGGATCCTGGGGAGGTGAGTGATTGCTGGGACTGCTGCAGATCTCCCTGGCAGCATGATTTTTTTTTTTCCAGGTTTTAGGATCTAAAAGCATGCAAAAAAATTGTACCACTTTTAGACCCTAAAATCCAGAAATAATCATAACGCCAGGGAGGTTAAAGTGAACCAGAGACGAAGCACCCTCATGTATTTTACCATATATATCAGTGGGAACATTAGAGAAAACAACTACCCTGCTCTCTGTTTCATTCTTCACTGCTCAGCTTGCTACTTATCAGCCCTGATAAAATCCCAGACTGAGCATTCAGTCTGGCTTTGCTCAGGAATCATCATAGCGGAGTCTGTCTCCTCTGATGTGTTTTCAAGCCCAAGCCTGCCCCCTTCTGGCTCTGCTCAGGAATCATTATAGCTGAGTCATTATAGCAAAGCCAGACTAAAAGTCAGGGATTTTATCAGGGCTGATAAGAGGCAAGCTGAACAGTGAAGAATGAGCAGGGTAGGTGTTTTCTCTAATGTTCCCCCTGATATATATGGAAAAATACATGAGGGTGGCTTTGTCTCTGGTTCACTTTAAGGACAGATTTGTGACCCTACAGTGTACCATTCTCCTTCACCAAATATCCCTATTGCCTTGTGTACTGCACCATCTGGGATCCCGCTGTCCAAGTTACTGATCCCTCAAGCCCTGCTCTGTAGTGGTAAGCGGAGATGGTTGATTTGATGCAAATAATTCTGAGTTGATACAGGATTATGCAAATTTTTTTGCATGCAAAAGAATGCAGTTTGAAAATGGACCATTCTAAACCCACCTCGTCTTTAGTCGATTAGTCCATTTTGAAGCTGTGTTAATTTACATAAAGTTGAAATATTTTGAACCTTCTCATATTACCTGGCAGTGGGCAGTCTAAACCTCTTTCCCTGCCCCTTCCATTGAAGTGAATGGGTCTCCCAGCTGATTTTGAGATGTTTTGTACCTCAGCCACCTGTTGCCCTTGCCTGACTATTCTCTCTCCTCTGCAGTACGAAGTGACGTCCGATCTCTACTTCGAGAATGTCATGAGATTCTATAACTTCTCAGCGAAAGTGACATCTGACCAACTACGGAAACCGCCAAACCGAGACCAGTGAGTATCGTGATCGGACGCCCCCTCTGGTGTGTGCTGGGGATGATGCTGATGATTTGGTCAGTGAGATGGAAATTCTTTCAGCTTCTGTGCAGCTTGGAAATGGACCAACCCTATGCACTTCCTGTCAATTTTGATTGGTCGGTTCAAATCTGTATACAATTTGTGTGACCATTAAATACAAGTCAGAAGAATAAACCTCTAATTGGCCAACGCTGATAAGTCACATGATTGGTGATGCACTGTTAAGCCTGATATTTTAGGGGGCATACACCTCCACTTGTGATTGGCCAAACACTGACCAATATTACCATATCCATGTAGTATGAGAGTCAACAGATGTGAAATGCTATGAAGAGATTGTGATGGTAATTTCTCATATTACATAGTTGGTGAAATTGACCGGTGATTGGCAAATCGAAATTGGATGTGTATATGCACCCTAAAGTGTGGTAAACACTTTCAGTTATGATTGGCCAATCGCTGACCAAATTTGCAATCTTTATGTATGTTTGAGGGTTAACGTACACAAGCTGCTCATATATAAATATCTGTTGGTCCTCCTACTACATGGATGTGGTAAAATTGGTCAGTGATTAGCCAATCATAATTGGAAGTGTGCCAGGCTTAAAGGATACCCAAAGTGACATGAGATAGACATGTGTATGTACAGTGCCTAGCACACAAATAACTATGCTGTGTTCCCTTTTTTCTTTCTCTGCCTGAAAGAGTTAAATATCCGGTATGTGAGTGGCTGACTCAGTCCTGACTCCACTTTGTATCTTTCTTGCTCTCAGAAGCTATTTTCTGCTAGGAAAGTGTTTTATAGTTGGAATTTCTCATCAGTGAATGTCACATTGAGGTCACTTCCTGTCTGAGTCAGGACTGAGTCAGCCACTTACATACCTGATATTTAACGCTTTCAGACAAAGGAAAAAAGGAACACAGCATAGTTATTTGTATGTGCTAGGCACTGTACATACCCATGTCTATCTCATCATGTCACATGTCACCTCGGGTATCCTATAAGTCTCATACAAATGCTAGCTAGACTAATGCTATCCTCTTCTATGACGCTGTACAGAGTAAGGAATAAACACTGGTGCATATTTCAGAGCTGGCTGACCACATAAATGCAAGTGACAAATACAGTGCAACAGTGTAACCATGTACAACCATGCCTATAGTAATAGGGAGGAAACGAGAGGTGCACAGTAACCACTTCCTACCAAATCTGTCTTGTTGTTCATGCACTGCTTTCCTCCAGACTGCAGATGGTGCTGCTGGCACAGAGGACAGTGCAGGACCAAGACAGCTTATTTCAGTGCAGAGTTGTGCCATTGATTTGGGCGCTGCTATAGGCTGTAATGTGAATTACGGCTATATCAACACTCAGTGAATAATTTGGGCGGGGAGAACTCAAATTAGAAAAAAAAAACCGGGGTAGTTTTTCTGCTGGCAATAGCCAGTGCTTGAATTGTGTAAGCCACCTCTCTTCGGGTATGCTTTAACTCTGATGGGGCATGACCTTAACGCCACGCTGGATGTTCAACAGGCGTCGGGTGTGCCTGTGCCGTCTTTCCGCTTCACCCTGCGCGGAAACTTGGCCGCTGTGAATTAAAATTTACGCCAGTGACCACTTCCTACGAGACCTGGTTTTTCATGCACTGCCTTCCTCCAGACTGCAGGTGGAGCTACAGGCACAGAGGACACTGACAGTGCAGGGCTGGGGAATGTAGTGGGCCTTTATTTTTTTTTAATTTTTTTTTGGGGGGGGGGGGGGGGGGGTATAATTAAAACCTTTTCTATGAAGTTTCAGTTCAGGTAGTTTTTTTTTTTTTAAGCATTTAAATCCACCCAGGTTTGCTAAATGGCTTTTGTCAGCGGGAGCCCAGACTGGTTCTCTCCCTCCTCTACTACGGCCCCCGGCCGTGCCCCCCTAAATGGGGGTCCTTTTATCGGACCCACAGAAAGGGCCGTTCTAGGAACAGTGGGGCCCTGGGGCAGAATAGACCAAAAAGCGGCATTAGGGGCCCTTTTTTGGAACAAATTTCCCTCCTTGGCCCCTGAGCCGGCTGCTGACCCTAAGTGTGCTCCCCGGGGCAGAGTCTTTGGCAGTGTAGCTTCTCATCTGCCCCCCAGCACAGATGAGAAGCTACTCTACAAAAGAATCTGCAGAGTCCCTAGGGAGCAATAGCTATGATTGGGGGCCCTGGGGCAATTCCCTTCTTTGCCTCTATGGTAGCGCCGGCCCTGCCCACAGATCAGCGCGGCGGTAGTGCTGTGGCTTTTCCAGTGTCTGGTCCCTCCTGCACTCCCTGAGGCTGCAGAGGAGAAACTGCTGAAGGGGGCAGACGCCAGAAGAGGGCAAGCACAAGCTGCACTGATTTGTGAGTCTGGATGCGTCACCCAGGCAAGGAGCACAGGATGAGGGGCCCTGGAGAGGAGGAAAGAATCTGCAGTTACGCCCCTCTACTGCTCTGACTACTCCCTTCTTGCAATTTGTTAAATACATTTTAATATGTGGGCAGCACAGTGGCGTAGTGGTTAGCTCTCTCGCCTTGCAGCGCTGGGTCCCTGGTTCGAATCCCATCCAGGGCAGTATCTGCAAAGAGTTTGTATGTTCTCTCCGTGTCTGCGTGGGTTTCCTCCGGGCACTCAGTTTTCCTCCCACATTCCAAAAAGATACGGATAAGTTAATTGGCTCCCCCTAAAAATTGGCCCTAGACTACAATACTTACACTACATAATATAGACATATGGCAATGGTAGGGATTAGATTGTGAGCTCCTTTGAGGGACAGTTAGTGACAAGATAGATAGAGATAGAGATAGATATAGAGAGATAGAGAGAGAGAGAGAGAGAGAGATATACACACTGTACAGCACTGCGTAATATGTCGGCGCTATATAAATACTAAATAATAATAATATAAATTTTTCTTCCCTTCAGATGGAGTATGACGCCCCCTACAGTCAACGCCTATTATTCCCCCACCAAGAATGAGATCGTGTTTCCGGCGGGCATCCTGCAGGCTCCATTTTACACCAGCTCCTCCCCCACGTAAGTCGTGAGACATTTTAGGGATTTCACCTTCTGTCGTATTCTGTCCCCAGCTCTACCGCTTTGGCCATTGTTTGTAGTTTGCATGGCTGAATATTCATGAAAACTGATCCCCACTTAAGTGGTTTACAGCGCTTGGTTTTATGACAGGTTTACATTATGCTAACAGACGATAATCTGAGGCGGCTACAGGCAACCCGCTGTCAGCTGTGATTCTGAGCTTTGCCTGTTAATGTGTTTGTGCAAATACTGATTCTTTAACACAGCGACGCGAGTCTTCCGTGTGACTCTGTCCCTTGTCACACAATACAGGAAGTAGATTTCCTTTTATAGAAAATATAAAGGGGAACCCCGGCCAAACTCACCGCCACACAATTTGCAAAAACAAGTTCCTCTAAAACACGTGTCGAACTCCAGGCCTGGAGGGCCAGATCCATGCCAGTGTTTAGGATGGACTGAGAAAGAAAGGAATGTGTTCTACCTGATAGACCGCACCTTTCCTGATTCAGACCCATCAATTCATTTGAGCTGTATCAAAAATGTGTGAGGATCTCGGCCCTCGTAGGACCGGTTTGACATCCCTGCTCTAAAAGATATTACAGTATACTGTGGCGTATAAGACTACTTTTTAAAAAAGGAAAATCTCAAGTCGGGGGTCGTCTTATACGCTAAGTGTCGTCTTATAGGGCGGGTGCTGAAACTTCTGAGCCGGACTGGAGAATCTGCGGTTGCCACATACGGTGTGTGGGGGGGCTCAAAAACATCTGTGGCCGCATCTCCACCGTATAAAAGCAGCAAGGGCGGTGCTGTACAAGTGTGGTAGAAGAAAATCCACTCACCAGGATTCCTGGAAAAAAGTGACTTAACGTGGTCTCAATGACGAGGTGAGGGGGCACCTCACTGGGAAGGCTTTGTATACAACAACCAACCGATCGCTGGTAACTTGCATCGCTTGCCGTGATTGGCTGGTGGTTGTATACTGGTTACAACATACAGTACAGCACCAGTATCTGTACCTGTTTATACAGCATAGCACCAGTACATACAGTACAGTATACAAATGTCCAAGAGTCGAGAGGGGTAGTCTTACAGGGCGAGTATATCCCAAAATGTATATTTTAACTGGAAAAATTGGGGGTCGTCTTATACGCCGGAATGTACAGGTAATTGTCGGCAGTACATATTACTCAATGAGATGCAAATCTTAGTTTGCATGCAAAGTGTAGGCATCTTAGCATTAGGCCGGTTAATATCAGCCTATAGTAGACCTTGCATGTTTTAATCTGTGGGCTCACATTGGCTCCTAAAGCGGACCCCCAGTGTAAAAATCAAAACCCACACTATCGGCACAGGCAGCAGAAGTTATAACTGGGTAGTAAGGAAAAAATGTCCACTTGTCCACTTGTGCTATAAAATCCAGGTTTTGTTAGCGAGCCACGCCCCCATTCTTAAAATCTGCCATGGCAGTTTTCTGCCTTGCAAAGATGGCTAAGAGCTTGTCATCTGTGAGTGGGAGGAGCCTCCTAGTGTGGCCTGAGGGGAGACTCTTCTACCTGTGCCACTGAGCCAGCCTATCACAGAGAGGAGAGGTGACGAGAGCAGTGCAGTGCCAGTCACACTGAGGCATTCTAGATCTGTCACAATGCTTTCCTGCCGCTTATTGAACTAGTCGGCCATTGCTGCATTGGTCAAAAAGAGGGAGGAACAGTCAGCGGAGGTCCACTTAGCGGTATGGACGAGCTCAGCTCGTCCATTACCGCCGGAGGGCGCCGCTCAGGCCCCGCTGGGCCGATTTGCTACATTTTTTTTTTCAAACACGCAGCAAGCACTTCGCTTGCTGCGTGTCTATTCTGATCGCCGCTGCCGATGCGCCGCGATAGAGCCGCCCCCCTCCCCGACCCCGTGCGCAGCCTGGCCAATCAGTGCCAGGCAGCGCTGCGGGGTGGATCGGAACTCCGGATGACGTCACGCCGTTGATGACGTCGTCGCGATCGTCATAGCGACGGGGGAAGCCCTTAAGGAAATCCCGTTCAGAACGCTGGACGCCGCAGGGAGGGGGGCATCATGTAGCTAGCACTAGGCTAGCTACACTATTTTTAAAAAAAAAAACCTGCTGCGCCGCCACCCTGGTGCAGGTAATAGAATACCAGGGTGGTTAAAATTCTAGCTTTTGTTTACCTCACTGTGTTCTAACATAGTAAATGATGTGATGTCACTTCCTCCGCAGGGCTCTGAACTTCGGTGGCATCGGAGTGGTGATGGGACACGAGCTGACTCATGCCTTTGATGATCAAGGTGCTTGTCTTTCTCTACCCGTTTCCTGTGACTTTTTCCTTGCCGTTTCCTCTTACCCATAATGCCTCCTGCCTCTCCCTGTCCAGGCCGGGAGTATGACAAGGACGGGAACCTGCGTCCGTGGTGGAAGAACTCCTCTGTGGAGGCCTTTAAGAAGCAGACTGAGTGCATCACAGACCAGTACAGCAGCTACAAGGTGAACGGCGAGGCCATCAATGGGAAGCACACGCTCGGCGAGAACATCGCGGACAACGGAGGAGTGAAGGCTGCGTATCGGGTAAGCTGGCGGAGTACCACTTTACATTATGAAGGGGAAGCTTGTATAACCTAAGGCTGTATGTGTGGCTGTGGCAGCAGTGTGGTATAGTGGCTAGCACGAACACCCTTGCAGCGCTGGGTCACCAGTTCAAATCCCAGGGCACTATCTGCACAGAGTTTGTATATTCTTCCTGTGTGTGTGTGTGGGTTTCCTATGGGCACTCCGGTTTCCTCCCACATCCCAAAAACATGCAGAAAAGTTAATTGGTTTCACCCTAAAAATTGGCCCTAGACTACAATAGTCACTCACATGACTATGGTAGGGATTAGATTATGAGCTACACTGCGGACAGTCACTGACATGGCTATGTGTGCTGCAGGAGATGCTAGTGCTATATAAATACATAGGACATTACATTATGACTATGGGAGGAGTAGAGTGTGAGCTCCCCTGAAGACAGTCAGTGACATGACTATGTACTCTGTAATATGCTGCAGAAGATGTCAGTGTTATGTAAATACATAATAATGATGTTGGTGAGGTGTAAATCCCTATGCTGAAGATAGAATACTGAATTTCTATTTACTGGTTGGCACTCACTACCTGTGCAGGCTGAGCTTCCTCACTGATTGCTGCTTTTGTCTTAAAAGGGGAGCAGCCACACACAATCTGCCCACCCTGAAAACATGTAACTTAGTGTCTGGCTACATTTCTGCAGTTGTGTAATTTCCGCAGTTGTGTAACAGAACTTTTCATTGCATTCCCCTGATACGCCACTAGAGGGAGAATGAGTCTCTAAAGATGTAAATGACTGAATAGAGCGTGAGTTCTGCAATGTTTGTCATTAGATTGTGTTTTAGGCAGGGAAGGGCAGGGGGATCTAGAGAGTCACGAGCTGTTCTTATTTCAACAGTTTTGTTTTGCCAGATGCTGAAAAATTAGGTAACATTAAAGGGACTCAGCGCTCACTAAAACAAAAAGATTTACACAAACCTCGGGCTTCCTCCAGCCCCATCCGCTCTGATCGCTTTCACGCCGCCGTCCTCCGCTGCCCGCAGCTCCGGTACCGGGTCCCCGCACTGCCGTCAGTCGGAGCCATTCTGACTTAAAGGAAGTGTGCCCTCTAAGTATCTCTCCAGCAGCTGCTGGAGTGATGCACAAAGAGCGCACTTCTCCTGCGTAGGCTGGAGCCGACTGATGGAAGTGCGGGGACCCGGTACCGAAGCTGCGGGCAGCAGAGGACGGCGGCGTGGGAGCAATCAGAGTGGATGGGGCTGGAGGAAGCCCCAGGTTTGTATAAATCTTTGTTTTAGTGAGCTCTGGTACACTTTAACCACTTTGAATCCCTTGCTACGCTTATCTACTCCCCACAAAACTTCATCTGAAGCTCAGGGGAATAGATAAGCGTACTTGTGGTAAACCGTGTGCTGTATGCCCAATAAGCTATCTGATTATGTATATAGGGTATCATTTTAACCGTGACAAGTGAGGGAATAGATTTTGTGGTGTTTGACAACTGAGGGCTAAGTCATGTGATTTTATTTTTTTTACCGGAAAACTGAATGAAAAGCAATACAACTGTTATTTTCATGTACTCTATACCCCCAAATAAATACTTGTAAAAACAACAAAAGTGACAGCATTGAAAAGAGAATACATAGTTACCCTAAGGACTTAGCTTTTAAAATATGTATGCCATGAGAGTGTATTACTGTTAATCAGGAAGATAAGGGCTTTTAATTACTGATAGAGTACAATGAGAAATCAAAAAACACAAACCAGAAACTAATATATTTTCGGCATACATTGTACTAGGAACATTATTTAAATGTTGAGATAACCAGGACAAATTAGCAAATACAATGTGTGTGTTTTACCTATGATAACATTGTTTATTTGAAAACTATAGTGGATGGAAATGGAGAAATAGTGTATTTTTTCTTTTTTATTTCTCATTTTTCCCTTTAAAATGCACAGATAATAACATAATTACTAAAAGCAAATATCACCCTCACAAAGCATAATTTGTGGCAAAAAAAACAAGATATAGATCATTTACATCTGATGAGTAGCAATAAAGTTATTGGTGAATGAATAAGAGGAGCGCTGAAATGTGAAAATTGCTTTGGTTTTTAAGCAAAAAACCCTGTGGTGCTGAAGTGGTTAAACTTGTTAGTTTTGGGACAACTTGGAGTACTTTTTGCTTGCTGGGGGTAAAAGCATAGCTCCCAACTGTCCCTCTTGTGGAGGGACAGTCCCTCTTTAGTAACCCAGTCCCTCTGTCTTCCTCATTTCAGGACTCATGTACAAATTTATGTAAATATATATTTTTCTACAGAAAAATGTGTTTAATTGACTCTAAACATTATTCCAGTCCTTTAAATTGAGATTTCTTATTTCGATTGTTAATATAAAGGAAAATGAACCAGGATAGAAAGGAAAAGTGTGGTTTGAATCAGGCCTGTATTTACATCACAGGAGCCTATAGGCCGCACAGATGTCCTGGTAGCCTAAACTTCACCCTCCATGAACCTAAAACCCCTCTAAACCGCACTGCAAGTGTGCTGGCAGGCCCAGCTGTCACCTCTCCCTTACTTTGCTTGCCCATCATAGGTAGCTACAGGTTCCCCTTAGTATTAGGTAGTTAGAAGAACCCTTAACCTGCCTGGCGTTCTGATAAGATCGCCAGGGAGGCTGCGGGAGGGTTTTTTTTTAATAAAAAAAAAACTATTTCATGCAGCCAACTGAAAGTTGGCTGCATGAAAGCCCACTAGAGGGCGCTCCGGAGGCGTTCTTCCGATCGCCTCCGGCGCCCAGAATAAACAAGGAAGGCCGCAATGAGCGGCCTTCCTTGTTTTGTTCCCTCGTCGCCATAGCGACGAGCGGAGTGACGTCATGGACGTCAGCCGACGTCCTGACGTCAGCCGCCTCCGATCCAGCCCTTAGTGCTGGCCGGAACTTTTTGTTCCGGCTACGCTGGGTTCAGGCGGCTGGGGGGACCCTCTTTCGCCGCTGCTCGCGGCGGATCGCCGCAGAGCGGCGGCGATCAGGCAGCACACGCGGCTGGCAAAGTGCCGGCTGCGTGTGCTGCTTTTTACTTGAGCCAAATCGGCCCAGCAGGGCCTGAGCAGCAGGCTCCAGGCGGTACTGGACGAGCTGAGCTCGTCCAGACCGCCCAGCAGGTTAATAAAATAAGTAGCTAGAAGTATTAGGTAGCCAGAGGAACCTCCGTATTGAGTAGCTAGAGGTGCCCCTAACTGAAGGGAGATCTGGTCAGTGGAATGCAGAGAGCAGGGTGAGTAACCTCATTTACACTCTGCTCAGGACTCTGCATAGGGAAGGAGGGAGGCACTTGATGGGAGTGAGCTGCCTTTTCATAATCAGGTGCCTGTAGGCATGTGCCTACCGTGCCTTATGGTAAATCCGGCCCTGGTTTGAATTATAAAACATATTTTTCTTATGAAATATTGCTCTGTGTGATTAGGGGTGTGTCAGGGGCATAGATAAAGGTATGGCAGGGGTGTGGCTTAAGTGTCCCTGTTTCTGATCTCAAAAAGTTGGGCGATATGGGTAAAAGTCTTCTGATCAAGAAAAAAACTCTCCTATGAGAAGTTGGGAGGGAAGTGTGCTGAGTGGGAGTGAAGCCTGTAGCCCAACATGGAAGGAGCGCCTGATCTGGTAGAGTGGCATATAGTAGGATGCAGTTAATTATTCAGGATACCCACTTTTACTGTATTTTTCCTGGGTTAAGCATCAGAAACACTAATATACAGCAATCTGTAGATATAGGAAGTATGTAGCCCCGCCCTCCTGGTAATGCTTAGTCTAGGCTATTTAGCTATGCTGAATTGTGCAGGTGTTTTTAGGGGGGTCCTGGCTCGGGTGGGGTGGTGCCACTGGAAAGCAGGCAATGTAGCGCAGTAGGGGGAGACCTATTAGGTGGGGTGTAGTGTGGTGTAACAGGAGTGCAGGTAATGTAGTGTGGAGTGGTTGTCCCGTGTAGTGGGGGCGTGGTTGTCTGTGCTCTGGCGGGAGGGGGCGGGGTTGTCCCTGCTCTGGCGGGAGGGGGCGGGGTTGTCCGGGCTCTGGCGGTAATAGTTTGCTGATTGGTCTCTTCTGTCTTGCAGGCGTACCAGAACTGGGTGAAGGACAACGGGGAGGAGCAGGTGTTGCCGTCTCTGGGTCTCTCCAATGATCAGCTCTTCTTTGTTGGGTTCGCACAGGTAAGAAGCCGCACAGGGCCTGCGTGTCGTGAATGGGGGTTCAGCTGATGAAATCGCACCTGTTTCCTGATACTTCTCACCGGAGCCTGAACTCAGTGCAGCGCTGTATATTACAGGGACTAACGGGAGACCTTTCAGCTATACTTTTGTTCCTATATCAGGCATTCACAGTGTTCCTTATAGAGTGGCAGCTAGTTTAAAGCCAGGTACACATTTTCAATCATGATGCAAGTATGAGAGCCCTGCAAGTATGAGAGCTTACCTGCACGATCTGCTCATAGTATTCAATATCTGTTGGCCTTTATGCTACATGGAGGTGGTAAAATTGGTCAGTGATTCGCCAATCAAAGTTGAAAGTGTGTGCCAGACCTGTAGTCTAAAGCCTGTCAGATCTTTCAGATGCTCACCTACCCACTGTAACTGCCAGACCTAGGAAGAAAATGAAATTTATGGTGCATTTTACTTTGTTAAATACATTATTCTGCAATAGTTATGCTTTAAATATTGAGAATGGCTAAATGAATAGAGGAACTCACAAAACCAGCCTTCACTTGAATGTGGTGTGGTTGGTTGCTGTCTCTACCCCCTTCCCCCCAATAAAAACAATCTCTATAGCAGGGGTCTCAATTTGCGGCCCTCGATACAATATTTTGTGGCCCCCGCCGGCAAAAGCAAAAGAGACACGGAAGCAAACTATTTTTGCCTATTTTACCTTATAGTTCTCTTCAGTGCTCCCAAGTAATCCGTCGCATCCCCGCCAAACGAGGGCTGCAGAGCCCCCAAATCCCCCGGGCAAACATCCACGACTGCGCTGAGGGGCAGAGCTTCCAGCTGTAGCTCTGCCACTCCTGACATCAATTGGCGCACGGATCGCCGCCTCTCCCTCCCCCTCTCTGTGAAGGAAGAGTGAGAGGGGCCGGCAGAGGCGGCGATCCGCCGCGATTGACGTCAGGAGGGGCAGAGCTGAAGCTGAAAGCTCTGCCACTTCCAGGAAATGCCGGCGGATTGCCCTCCGGGCGATTTGGGGGCTCTGCAGCTTTCATTTTGCGGCGGGGACATGTGAAATCCCTTATGCGGCCCAGCCTCATCCTGACTTTGCCTCCTGCGGCCCCCAGGTAAATTGAGTTTGAGACTCCTGCTCTATAGTGTCCTGCCCACCCACCACCACCACAAGGGAGGGAGAGGAAGGTGGCCAAAAAGTAACATGAAAAAGGAAAAGCTTAGTATTCCTTCCCTCGAAAAGACTCTGGTGGATACTTACCTAGGGAGGGGGGAGCCTCAGGGTCCCATTGAGGCTTCCCTGTCCCCTGCAGCTGCAGCCAATCCAGCGCTGACTCCCCCGAATCCTTCTGCAATCCTCCCCGACAAGCCTGACAAGAGAGGATTTATTTACCTTGCCGGGATCCAGCGCAGGCGCAGTAGCGGCTCTTTTTTTTTGGTTAAGGCAGAACTAGTAAACTACTAAAGGATACAATCGGGTTTGGCTATTTCCGCCTTACCCGAAGGAAAAGCCGCTACTGCGCCTGCGCTGGATCCCGGAGAGATTAATATTTACTTTGCCGCACATCGGGGGACCCGGGCAGGCTAACTGAGGGACAGAGGAGGACGGGAAGCCAGAGGCCCCCCTCCTGAGGCAAGTATCCCCCAGAGGGATTTTTCTTTTATTTACAGATCCTCTTTTACTTAAGTAGACTTGGCCAATCATGATTGGCCAGTTTTACCACCTCCATGTGGTATGACCGCTTACCTACACAATCTGCTCATAGTATTCATAATCTGTTGAATCTCATACTACATGGAGGTGGGCCAGTCATTGGCTAATCAAAATTTGATGTGTGGATGCAGCATTAAAGGACAATTGAAGTGAAAAGAATATGGAGTCGTCCCGATTTGTTTCCTTTTAAACAATTCCTAGTTGCCTGGCAACCCTGCTGAGCTATTTAGCTGCAGTAGTGTCTGAATAACACCAGAAACAAGCATGCCGCTAAACTTGTCAGATTTGACAATGTCAAACTCCTGATCTGCTGCATGCTTGTTCAGGGGCAGACAGGCAACCAGTATTGCTTAAAAGGAAAGAAATATGCCAGCCTCTATATACCACTGGCTTCAGGTTCCCTTTAAGGTGACCACACACACCATACAAAAAAAAGATCCAATACCTCAAATCGATATGTGATTGGTTGTACAGAAAAAAAGGGTTTTTTTCTAATTGAACAAAAAATCTGATCACATTTCCTGTTTCTATTGATATAGGTCGATCAGGAGTGGTGGATTTTTCTGCTCAATTTTCCAAAGAATTGAATGGTGTAGGATAGATTGACAGTTTGATTTATAGATTTATTTATTTTTTATAATTTTTTTTTCCCATTGGGGGAAAAAGTGTTACAATGGTCAAATTTTTCAAATGTTGCAATCAACCAGAAAACTAAGACTGAAAAGAAATATAAAAATTGTATGGTGTGTGGCCACCTTTACATTTTTTTTTTAACCACCATACTACATAGTAATTACACTACGGGCATTTGTCTCTGTTCACAAAGCTTCTCAAAAATGACTTCTTCATTACCCATTTGATAAAAATAACCTTTCAGCACATTTACAAGCAAAATAATCACTCAAAGTGAGTTGTTCCCGATTAACTTCATTTCAATATTACTTTTCTTACCTTGATTAAATTATATTTTTGCTCTTTGGGAAACAGAGGAAAACTGGTGAAAACGCTTAGTGAATCATGCCCAATGTGTGTTACAGGTCATTCCTCCTCTTTAGATCAATTCAAGTGTCTCTGGGTAGCAAATAGCCAACGTGGAATGCCTAGTGCACTTACATAGTTTATAAATCCCCCATACTGGCACTCCAAGCTGGTGATTTGCTATCCAGAGACACTGGAGTTGACTCCGAGGAAGTGGGTGTTGCCCATGAAGCGTGTCATCCTGAGTGTACGGGTTTTGTTTTGTTTGTCTGCCACCATACTACATCACTGAGGGGAACAATCCTTACTTTCGGGGTTCCTTCCTTCTCCCAGTAGAGTATATTTAAAGTGGACCTGAACTCTTGCACAGGACTAAAGCCCAATCTACACGATACGATGCTTTGTACGATTCGATTACGATTCTATTTACGATCCGATTAAATCCGACATGTCCGATCAGGATTCGATTCAATTTGATTTGCCATTAGAAAACAATGGCAAATTGAATCGAATCGAATCACGATCGGACATGTCAGATTTAATTGGATCGTAAATAGAATCGTAATCGAATCGTACAAAGCATCGTATCGTGTAGATTGGGCTTTAACCACTTAAGCTCTCAGTCGTTTTCACTTTATGCATCTGAGCAATGTTCACCTCCCATTCATTCGCCTATAACTTTATCACTACTTATCACAATGAACTGATCTATATCTTGTTTTTTCCGCCACCAATTAGGCTTTCTTTGGGGGGTACATTTTGCTAAGAGCTACCTTACTGTAAATGCATTTTGACAGTAAGAATAAGAAAAAAACGGAAACAATTCATTATTTCTCCATTTTCGGCCATTATAGTTTTAAAATAATACATGCCTCCATAATTAAAACCCATGTATTGTAATTGCCCATTTGTCACGGTTATTTCACCGTTTAAATTATGTCCCTATCACAATGTATGGCGACAATATTTTAATTGGAAATATAAGAGCATTTTTCCCGTTTTTGCATCCATCACTATTTACAAGCTTATAAAAAAAAAAATATATATATATATATATATATATATATATATATATATATATATATATATATATATATATATATATATATATATATTTATTTCATCTTTACATAGATATTTAAAGGGACTCCGAGCTCAGAAAAAAAGGGAAAGTTGTACTCACCAGGGGCTTTTTCCAGCCCAGTGCTGGTCGGGAGGTCCCACGCCGGCGTCCTGGCTCCTCTTCTTCACCCCGCTCCGGAATGGCTGACAGGCCGCAGCCCGGGCGACACTCTCCCGAGTGTCGGGCTGCTCCTTCCGCATATGATGCGGATTACGTCACACGCCGGCCGCCTCGCGTCATCACGGCGGCCGGCGTGAGAGTACTGCGCATGCGCGCTTTGTTCGCGCATGCGCAGTACTTTCACGCCGGCCGCCGTGATGACGCGAGGCGGCCGGCGTGTGACGTAATCCGCGTCATATGCGGAAGAAGCAGCCCGACACTCGGGAGAGTGTCGCCCGGGCTGCGGCCTGCCAGCCATTTCGGAGCGGGGAAAAGGGGAGGAGCCAGGACGCCGGCGTGGGACCTCCCGACCAGCACTGGGCTGGAAAAAGCCCCTGGTGAGTACAACTTTCCTTTTTTTTCTGAGCTCGGAGTCCCTTTAAATAGTTTAAACCCTTAGGTAAATATTTGTGTTTTTTTTTTTTATTGTAATTTTTTTTTTTTTTTATTAAAGAGAACCAGAGATGAAGCAACCTCATGTATTTTACCTTATAAATCAGTGGGAACATGACAGTAAACACCTAATCTGCTCTTTGTTACATTGTTCTCTGTTTAATTTGCCTGTTATCACCTCTAAGATAAGAATCTCGACTAAGCAGTCGGTCTGGCTTTGCTACAGAATAATTATAGCTGAGACTGTGTTCTTTGCTGTCTTCAAGCCCAAGCCTGCCCCCTGCTGGCTTTGCTCAGGAATCATTATAGCTGAGTCATTATAGCAAAGCCAGAATCAATGCTCAGTCCGGGATTCTTATCTCAGCTAGATAACAGACACTTTTAGCAGTGAGGATGGAACAGAGAGCATGGTAAATGTTTTCTCTAATGTTCCCACTGATTTCTATGGTAAAATACACAAGGGTGCTTCGTCTCTGGTTCACTTTAAACATTTTATGTGGGTATTTTTGGAAGGGGGGGAAGTAAATAGTGTTTTATTTAGGGAAAAGTGTGTGTAATGTAATTTTTTTTTACTTTTAGATGTAGTTTTACTCTTTGGCCACAAGATGGCAACCTCGAGTTTGTTTACATGACGTCACTCTAAGCGTACAATGTATGCTTAGAGGGACATAGTCTCAGAAAAAGCGTAGCTTCCGAGAGAAGCTGTCGCTTTTTCAGCGGGGGAGAGGAATCAGTGATCGGGCACCATAGCCCGATACATTGATTCCTAGGCTACCAAATCCGCGGCCGGAAGTGCACGCGCGCGATCGGCCGCGGGAGCGCGCCTGTCCTCGCCGTTTTTATACATCAAGGAGGACAAAGTGGTTAATAAGTACATAGAGGAATGCACCCTGTGTGTATTTAGAGAGTTTAGCCTGTTTAATCCCCCCTCATTTGTGTATAATCACAAGTTGTATACTGATCTCTCCTGGTGTCACATGACTGCCATGGCGGAGATGGCAGATAAGCTCATTTGAAAGCACAGGTTGTAAATATGTCTGCTTCCATGAATCAGGAAGTAGACACAGTGCAGATTTATTTTAGGACTTGTATCAGCTGCAACAAAGAAATGTTTTATGTTTAAAGGTTATTATGCAGGTCCGCTTAAACCTTCTGTCCTTCAATTTGGGATTGTGATACTTTAGCTTCTTTGCAGCGCTGCTGAAGGCATTGCAGTGAAAGTTGTCCCCCCCCATATCATTTGCAGCTTACAGATGTTCTGCAGCTGGTGATTGCAGCATCCACTAAGCAGAGTTCTGTTGTGCCACAGTGTGATTCCTCTGTGTGTGCATATGGGTGACTGTGTGGGTACTGATCTACCTCTGAGATCTCTCCCCGGCCCTTCTAGCTATCCTATCGGGCATTATTCTGACATGCAGACAGGGGTCGCTCCTGCCATTGTGGTTAGTGGGTTCTAGAATAGCGCAGGGATTTATGTAGCGGTGATGTACTGTTCTGCTTCCATATCAGTCCCCACATTGTCTACCCAGGGCTGCCCTGTCAAATCAGTGAATACAGTACAGTTGGAAAACTGCATACTAATGGGGGTGTACAGGGACGTTGGCACTATTCTAGGGTGTTGCAGCGAATCAAACTACTGGGTGTAGAGGCACATTCAGAGAATATGGGGGGGGGGGGGGGAGGTTGGCAAAATGCTATTGTGTCCTAGGCTTGGCATTGGGTATTTTCTAAAGGCACTCCTGGGCTAACCACCTAAGGGTTCTAGTAAAGTTAGGCCTTGGGGCCCCCACTAGAGTGATTCAGCAGCATTTTTCCTGGCGGTGTCTGCAGCTTTTCTGGAGCGCTTGCGCTTCGCTTAGAAGTACAGGATCATTGTACAAAATGATGTAGCAGCATTTTTACTACTCAAAACCAATTCCCAGAAATTACTCTGGAGCTGCAAAAATCACTACAAAAGTGCTTTAAGAGGAACTTTAACCCAGGATTGAACTTCACCCCAATCAGTAGCCGATGCCCCCTTTCCCAGGAGAAATCGTTTCCTTTTCACAAATAGATCAGGGGGCTCTGTATGGCTGATATTGTGGTGAAACCCCTCCCACAGTGTGATATCCTGACAGTTTTCTGTCTGTGAACCTCAATGCACTGTGGTTAACCTATTTTGGTTCCTGGACGTAGAAACTACGTCCAGGAACCATGCGCACTACCGCGGCCGATCGCGCGCGTGCACGCGTGCTCCCGGCCCACGGTTCATTAGCCAGGCAATCAGTGAATCGGGCTATGGTGCCCAATCACTGATTCCTCTCCCCCGCTGAAAAAGCGACAGCTTCTCTCGGAAGCTGCGCCTTTTCTGGCTGTTCCCTCCCCGATGTGTCACTCTAAGCGTGTGTTAAGCTTAGAGTGATGTCATGTAAACAAACTCATGGCCGCCATCTTGTGGCCAAAAAGTAAAATTACAACAAAGTGAAAAAAATTTAAATCGACACACAATTGCATTAAAAAAATGTGGTTTACATAGCCACCCTCCAAAAAATACCCAAATAAAATGTTTAATATAAAAAAAAAACCATTAAAATAAAAAATAAAAAAATTGTAAATATTTACCTAAGGGTCTAAACTTTTTAAATATCAATGTAAAGATGAAATATTTCTGTTTTTTTTTTTTTTTATTTTAAACTTGTAAATAGTGATAGATGCAAAATGGAAAAAATGCACCTTTATTTCCAAATAAAATATTGTCGCCATACATTGTGATAGGGACATAATTTTAACGGTGTAATAACCGGGACATATGGGCAAATACAATACATGAGTTTTAATTATGGTGGCATGTATTATTTTAAAACTATAATGGCTGAAAACTGAGAAATGATTTTTTTCCGTTTTTTCTTCCTGTTAAAATGCATTTACAGTAAAGTGGCTCTTAGCAAAATGTACCCCCCAAAGAAAGCCTAATTCGTGGTGGAAAAAAGCAAGATATAGATCAGTTCATTGTGATAAGTAGTGATAAAGTTATGGGCTAATGAATGGGAGGTGAACATTGCTCAAGTGAAAACGACAGAACGCGAATGGGTTAAAAAAAACAAATTCCAACTGCCAAGCAATTTTATGTTTTCACTACAGTTCCTCTTTTTTGAGATTTCTAGTGGGTCCCAGACCTTAGGGTTATGCTCATGGTGTTGCCTCCTGCTTGTTGGATGGTGGTGTTGCAGAGTGGTAATCATGGTTAGATTCCTAATCCAGTGGTTGTCCGGACGTGACGCCAGGTTCTGAGGGGACAGAGGGCTAAGCTTTAGATTCTGACTTCCTCACTCATGTCCTCTTCTGCCCCCCAGGTCTGGTGCTCGGTCCGCACCCCGGAGAGTTCCCACGAAGGGATCATCACGGACCCCCACAGCCCGTCCCGCTACCGCGTCATCGGCTCGGTCTCCAACTCCAAAGAGTTTGCCCGACACTTCCAGTGCGCAGAAGGCTCCCCGATGAACCCGTTGAAGAAATGTGAAGTTTGGTGATGAGGATTGTGGGGTGTGTGGCGGTGGTGAGGGACTTGGGTACAACCACTGACAGGACTGGGCTGCTTAATCCTCCGCTGTAGATGAAGCTCGTTTCTGAAGAGTTCTATTCTCCTGCTGTGGTAACGTTCTCCTTTCAGCCGATGCTGACTGCACTATCCTCACACAAGTCTGTCGCTCGCCTCTCCTCTCCTAGCACTGACGTCCTGCAAGCCGCCTCCTCTACGCCTGCGTCACTTAAAGGGACAGAACACTGGGTGTCGCGCTGCTGCCATGCCTGGGAGAACAGCGTGGTCCCACCCACTTTGCTAATGACCTGTATTTACCATAGCATGGAAAAATCCCTGTGTATGATTGTACATATTCTACATATGTGTATATAAGTGTGACTTTTGTACATATTTATACAATGTCTGTATGTCCCAAATTTAGAGGCTGTTCTTTTTTTTTTTTTTTTTTTTCACTGTTCACAAGGCACAGAGGTGGCCTTTTGCCCTTTTATAGTAAGAATAGGGCATTTATGTATCTGCTGTACAGGCAGTAAAGGGCAAAAAGCCATCCCTGAGCTATACTGACGCACGGCGTTTTGCCAGTTGCCACATGGCATAGATGATCTGCCTGTTGCCGTGTGGCACAGGGATAGCACTGTGGTGGTTGCTGCAGGAATGGATTTCTGCCTGTTGTCACATGGCACAGGTGGTCTGCCAGTTGCCACGGGTGGTGGTCTGCCGGTTGCCACATGGCACAGGTCTGCCAGTTGCCGCGTGGCACAGGGACGGAGTTTTGACATTTTTTAGCCTTTCTATCAGGATCACAATGTGCCTATTTTTTTCACACTGCTCAGAGGACTTGTAACCGCACAACACTGACACTATAGAAGCGTTCCCTGTGGTATCTGTGCTTTCTGGTATAACCAAACCTGAACCACATCTGGAAAGCGGTCAGGCATCACTGGTAACGACACTTATTTTTCTATCCGTTCACCCTTTTATATGGAATACCCCAAAATCCGGAGCGATCATGTACTTTACCTGGTGCCTAAAATAAATACAACTCTGCTTTACGAATATGGCTGTGCAGTTTTGTTACCTTAGCATAACTCCTTTTACGGTTAGGGCCATTTTACACTTATTGGTTTGCGCCGCGCTCTCCAAGGCCTGCGATGCGACGGAAGTACTCCGGGTATTGCAGAAGCTGCAATATGTTACTGTCTGACTTCCATGGTAATCCTGAGCGTACGTATGAATTGGGCGCCGGGAGACTCGGACGCAGGACATAGCCAGTATATGGCTAATCCTGCTGCTGCATAAGTTCCCGGCGGCATAAATACTGTTTCCCCTCCAGGCTGCCATGGATAGTGGGGAATGAAATAATTCGGCCTCCAGCTATTGCTGGACTCTGAATTATAGTGTTTTAAAGCCAATGGGTACCGTTTCAAAAAAGAAAGTCAGATACTCACCTAAGGAGAGGGAAGGCTCGGTCCTAATGAGCCTTCCCTCTCCTCTCCCGGTGCCCTTGGTGCTGCGCTGGCTCCCCCATTCGCGTCCGCCGCCGCAGGGACTTCGGAAGTCTTCGGTAGCACTCGGGCTTCCGAAGATGGGCCGCTCCATACTACGTACACGCGAGCGCATCATAGAGGGCGCTCGCACATGCGTAGTATGGAGCGGCCCCGTCCTCGAGAGCCCAAGTGCTCCCGAAGGCTTCCGAAAGCTCCCTTCGGCATGCGGAAGTGGCAGTATTTGACCGAAGTGGTCGAATACTGCCTCGGGGGATCCTGCACGGGCACCGGGAGAGGAGAGGGAAGGCTCATTAGGACCGAGCCTTCCCTCTCCTTAGGTGAGTATCTGACTTTTTCTTTTTGGAAACGGTAAACATTCACTTTAAAGGGAAGGTTCAAGCAAAATAAATGAGTTTCACTTACCTGGGGATTCTACCAGCCCCATGCAGCCATCCTGTGCTCTCGTAGTCACTCACTGCTGCTCCAGTCCCCCGCTGGCAGCTTGCCGACCTCAGAGGTCGGCGGGACGCATTGCGTACATTTTTATGCATTCCCGCTAGTGCAGGAACATTAACACATACATTTTTACGCGTTACTGGTTCAATGTGTAAATTTTTTTATTTTGCTTGGATATTCCCTTTAACCTCCTTAGCGGTAACCCCGTGTGTGACACTGGGTAAGCCGCCGGAGGGTGCCGCTCAGGCCCTGCTGGGCCGATTTAAATATTTTTTTTTTTGCTGGACGCAGCTAGCACTTTGCTAGCTGCGCCAGCACCCCGATCGCCGCCGCCGCGCGCCCAATCGCCGCTATCTGGTGCGGCGCGCGCCCCCCCCCAGACCCCTGCGCTGCCTGGCCAATCAGTGCCAGGCAGCGCCAAGGGGTGGATCGGGTCTCCCAATGACGTCCTGACGTCATCCCGCCCCGTCGCCATGGCGACAGGGGAAGCCCTCCAGGAAATCCCGTTCTTTGAACGGGATTTCCTGATCGGAGATCGCCCAAGGCGATCGAAGCGGGCGGGGGGATGCCGCTGAGCAGCGGCTATCATGTAGCGAGCCCTGGGCTCGCTACATGATTTAAAAAAAAATAAAATAAAAAAAACTGCTGCACTGCCTCCTGGCGGTATTTTTCATACCGCCAAGGGGGTTAAGGCCCCATTCACACTTGAGCGTTTTGCCGGCGATTTCGGCAAAACTCTCAAACGCTAGCGCTTTTGAAAGCGCCAGTGTACTAAAACCCTATGGGCCCGTTCTTGGGCGATTTACGCTAATTGCCTCAAAACGCAAACGCGTAGCCTGCACTATTTTCAGCCGATTTACTGGCGATCGCATTTCAGTGCTATAGAAGCGCTAAACGCGATTGTGGAGAAATCGCTGCACTGTCCAGTGATTTTTTTTTTCCCATGTGAAATCGCGAAAAAATCACTCCTGCAAAATGCTGGCAAAAATCGCCGGCGTTTTGCATTTCTAAGGGCCAGTGCACACCAAAAACCGCTAGCAGATCCGCAAAATGCTAGCAGATTTTGAAACGCTTTTTCTTATTTTTCTGCAGCGTTTCAGCTAGCGTTTTGCGGTTTTGTGTAGCGGTTTTGGTATAGTAGATTTTATGTATTGTTACAGTAAAGCTGTTACTGAACAGCTACTGTAACAAAAAACGCCTGGCAAACCGCTCTGAAGTGCCGTTTTTCAGAGCGGTTTGCGTTTTTCCTATACTTAACATTGAGGCAGAAACGCATCCGCAATCCAAAATCTGCAGCAGCCCGGGAGTATGCGTTTCTGCAAAACGCCTCCCGCTCTGGTGTGCACCAGCCCATTGAAATACATTACCCTAGCAGATCCGCACCTGCAAGCGGATCGCAAACTGCAGCAGAACCGCTCTGGTGTGCACTAGGCCTATGTGTGAATGGGGCCTAAAAGCAACTTCAGCTCTTTCTTCTGACGGCGCTGAAGTTACTCACAGCCATAATTCCTATTACGGTCTATGGTGGCGCCAGCTGCGCCTAAATCTCCTGCGCTGTTATTACAGCGCTAGAATCCTGCAAGTGCACTGGGGAAGATCCATGTTGTTTTTTTCATTGGGTCGCACCGCGGCTGGATTTCTGGAGAAGCCACAAAGGCCCCGGCCTTGAGCAGCTGCAGCACTGAAAGAGGTTGATGCATATGACTTTTTTTCCCACCCTTTTGGAGGAGAATAAGTGAGTAAGCAGTAGGATCAGCCATACTATGCCAGGGAAAAAAACACATATATAAGTAGATAAATACTTGATATACTTACATAACACATGTATTATACTGTCCACGTTTTTGATTTCAGTGAATTTTATATAGTAAACAGAGAATTCTGTTCCTGGTGGGAACCATGTCTTTTGCCCACAGTTTGAGGCTAAATCCTGATGTCATTTCTGCCCTTCACTTTTTGTTCTTTTCTCCTCCAATCGCTGAGTCACCTCAGCCTTGCTTGTAAACACAAGTGAGCAGAGGATCATGTTTCAGCTAGGCAGGGAAATAAAGGGAAGAGGAGGAAGATATTCTAGCTAAAAAGAACCCCCAGCATACAACTGTTTGGCATTGGCTATTAAAGGGACTCCGAGCAGTGCAGAAACTATGGAAAGATGCACATCATTTTAAAGCTCTCTTTCTCCTCTTTCCAATGATATATAAACCGCCACCCTACGCCTTTTAGTTTTCGCTATTTTCGTGATTGAAATTGCCGCGGCCGCGATTTCGATCGCGAAAATAGAGAAAACTAAAAGGCGTAGGGCAACGATGTAGGTGTCGTCAGAAAGAGGAGAAAGAGAGCTTTAAAATGATATCCATCAAGCCATAGTTATATTGTATTACACAGGGTGACTTTTTGTCAGTCAGCAGCTGCATTCAGCAGAATGGAGCTGCTGACACTGGGGAAAGTGTCGTCCTGTGTAATACAAGTAACTATGGAAAGATGGATATCATTTTAAAGCTCTCTTTCTCCTCTTTCTGACGACACCTAAATCGTTGCCCTACACCTTTTAGTTTTCTCTATTTTCGCGATCGAAATCGCGGTCGCGGCAATTTCAACCGCGAAAATAGCGAAAACTAAAAGACGTAGGGTGGTGGTTTATATATCATTGGAAAGAGGAGAAAGAGAGCTTTAAAATGATGTGCATCTTTCCATAGTTTCTGCACTGCTCGGAGTCCCTTTAAAGGGCCAGTGCTCCTAAGGTATGTGATAACTCCAAACCATAACAGCAGAAAAAGTTTTGAATGCAGGATTAGCATCTTTATCACTTAATACACTCAGACCAGTTGCTGTTGAAATCTGATTTTTTTTTTTTTTATGGTGACAATCCAGCTTTAATAGTCCAAAAAATACAGTAAATGTTGCACATAGACTAGGAGGGGTGATGCTGCAAGGAAAGGAGTCACAGTACACTTGGTCTAGGGGTGGAAATTGTTGAGGTCTGCAGTCACCAGCATTTAGGGCCCGCTAACTCTACAAGAGCTTTTTAAACGTTTGAGATTTTAACCACTTGACTACTGAGGGGTTTTACCCCTTTAGGACCAGAGCAATTTTCACCTGTCAGCGCTCCTCCCATTCTTTCGCCAATAACTTAATCACAACGGCTGGATAGTGTAATGGTTAAGGGCTCTGCCTCTGATACAGGCGACCTGGGTTCGAATCTCAGCTCTGCCTGTTTAGTATCCAGCACCTATTCAGTAGGAGACCTTAGGCAAGTCTCCCTAACACTACGACTGCCTATAGAGCACGTCCCAGTGGCTGCAGCTCTGGCGCTTTAAGTCCGCCAGGAGAAAATAAATGTTTGTTTGTTGAATTAGGCTTTCTTTGGGAGGTACATTATGCTACGAATTATTTTATTCTAAACACATTTTAACTGGAATAATAAGAAAAATAAAATGGAAAAAAAATCATTCTCAGTTTTCGGCCATTATAGTGTTAAAATAAAACGCTCTATTGTGGATAAAACCCACCCATTTTATTTATTGCAACGTTAAAATATTTCCCTAGTACAATGTATGGCGCCAATATTTAATTTGGAAACAAAGGTGCATTTTTTCAGTTTTGCGTCCATCACTAATTATAAGCCAGCAAATTAAAAAATCTGATTTATACCCTCTTCACATACCTATTAAAGTTCAGTCCCTAAGGCAACTATTTTTTTTGTTAAATATCATTCGCATGATCTAAAAATATCCAGTCATCTGGAAAATCGTTTGGAAAATCACATGGTGGATACAGACCTGAACTGTGCGTCATGCACTGTTAACACAGAACTGAGGCATACTTTAATTGTGTGAAAGGTACCACAGAAGCGGTTGTAGCTTCTGCAGCAGGTACAAGGCCGGATTTATACTTTTTTGGTCTTCATTCACTAAGCTGTGCAGATTAGTTTGAGCAGCGCGAGGTAAAAAATCCCCAGCACACGCTACAAGCAATGACAAGTGACAAGCTCCTAATAGGCCAATCAAAATGCAGGGAATCACATCCTTCAAATCCACAGGACCCAATGAGGCTGAGGGTGGGCTTATAGGCGTGGCCGGTACTTTACAGGGAGTGTGTGTAAGTTAGCAGCGCACACTACTCAGCACTCCAGCTTTTGTGTATCCTGGTGCCTCCTTGAGCTGCAGCCACTCAAGTCCTGGGCCATTGTGGCCTTTCCCAAAATCCGGCCCTGAGTAGGTAGTGGTTGTGAAGAAGCAGTTGGAAGGTTTGGCAGCGCTTGTGAAGATTTTGGAAGATACAGGGCTATAGATGTGAATGTTACATGGGTTACATAGTTCTGTCTTGCATTGTGTATCACTCAGCACAAATTATGGAATGTATCCCTGGTTGGGGTGGGTGGGGCCTCTGTATAGTGACAGGATATGGAATGAATCCCTGGTTGGGTTGGGGGCGGTGCCTCTGTATAGTGACAGGATATGGAATGTATTCATGGTTTGGGTGGCTGCAGGTGGGGCCTTTGTATAGTGACAGGATATGGAATGTATCCCTGGTTGGGGTGGCTGCAGGCGGGGCCTCTGTATAGCGACAGGATATGGAATGTATCCCTGGTTGGGGTGGGCGGGGCCTCTGTATAGTGACAGGATATGGAATGTATCCCTGGTTGGGGTGGGCGGGGCCTCTGTATAGTGACAGGATATGGAATGTATCTCTGGTTGGGGTGGGCGGGGCCTCTGTATAGTGACAGGATATGGAATGTATCCCTGGTTGGGGTGGCTGCAGGCTGGGCCTCTGTATAGTGACAGGATATGGAATGTATCCCTGGTTGGGGTGGGCGGAGCCTCTGTATAGTGACAGGATGTGGAATTTAGCCCTGGTTGGGGTGGGCAGGGCCTCTGTATAGTGACAGGATGTGGAATGTATCCCTGGTTGGGGTGGCTGCAGGCTGGGCCTCTGTATAGTGACCAGGATATGAAGTTTATCCAGCCGGAGTTACACTCATATCCATCTGTTTCTGATCGGAAGAGGCCAGGAATGTGGAGAGGGGGGCTGCGGAGGAGGGAGGGGGTTACAGAACACACATGGAATACCAGGCCGGATTAGACTTTGTTACATTAAGCTGTTTGTATTTTTCAGAGAGGGTTGCACATCTGGGGCTGGTTTGGCCATCAGAACACGCCTGCAGGTATAACGCACATCTTCCTCCTCGCATGATGCTGGACGTTCTCACTCGGGCTGGGGCAAGAAAGAGTACTTCAAGGGGGTACACTGCTCCAGTTCTGTTACGAATTAATAACTTATCTATTGTTTAAACAGGTACAGACTAACCAGCAAGCTCATGGTGAACCAGAAGTCATTGGAGTGTGTGAGGGGCTACAATGGTCCTAAAAGCCCCCTTACTAAAATACTAAGGAAAACTTAGTTTTTTTTTTTCTATTGATTAAAGTGACACTGAAGCAAACAAAACAAAAAACCTGATATAATAAATTCTATGTGTAGTACAGATAATTAATAGAACATTAGTAAAGAAAAATCTCATTTTTAGTCCCATAGCTTTATTATTATTTTTTAATAACATTGCATAATTCTCTAATATTTGCAGTTTACACACTACACTCTGCATTTTAAACTAAGAAACAGAGCTGAGCTAATAACGCTTTGAACTTCCTGGAAGAAAAACCTTAAACAAGAAACCGTGAGAGATGGGTTAAGTGCTTCAGAAAACAGCACTGTAGCAGAACCAAGTTGGGGCAGTAGCTCAGAAAAGCTCTTTTGCATACTTAGCTGAAGTTTCTTAACTCTTCCTGTGCTGGAAACAATATGAGTCTCTTATCTATGAAACTAATGCTCTATTTCTTAGCTGTACTATACATGCAAATCATATCATAAGTTTATTTTTACTTCAGATTCCCTTTGAAGAGGAACTTCAGTAAAAATAATGTAATAGAGTGCTTCATTTTTACAATAATTATGGGTAAATGATTTAGTCAGTGTTTGCCCATTGTAAAATCTTTCCTCTCCCTGATCTACATTCTGACATTTATCACATGGTGACATTTTTACTGCTGGCAGGTGATGTCAGACCTGCTTGCTTTTTTTTGGCAGCTGTAAACAGCTGGTTTTTACCACAGTGTGTCAGAACCATGGTCCTGACATCACACTGTGGGAGGGGTTTCACCACAATATCAGCCATATATAGCCCCCTGCTGATCCGTTTGAGAAAGGGTAAAGATTTATCGTGGAAAAGTATCAGCTACTGATTGGGATGAAGTTCAATCCTTGGTCATGGTTTCTCTAAAGCCATTTTTGGAGACCACTGCTGATTGGTGAATCCTGACTACACACAAAGTACTGTTGCTATAAAAGCAAGAAAAGACCAGAGTCCTCATCAACCTACTCCTGTAACTGGCTCATAATTTAGTAATTATATAGCGCTTACATCTTTTGTCACTGTACAGAGTACATTGTCTTGTCACTAACTGTCCCTCAGAGGGGCTCACAATCTAATCCCTACCACAGTCATTTCTCTATCCTGTTCTAGGGTCAATATTTAGGGAGAAGCCAAAGGACATACTGTAGCTGTATGTTTTTGGGACATCACTGCTTTCCAATCCTGAAGTCTGCGCACAGCTTGACAGCAAAACATCAAAATGAACTTCCGCACACTCATGCAAATCCTCATGCGAATCCATTCACAAAACTCATGCAGCAATCAATGCTGTCACTACAGCTAAGTTAAAGGCTGGGATCTTCGTTACAAGAATAAAGTCTCTTGCGTAGTCACACACACCGCGTAGAGGTAGCCCAGAGTCTTACGTGTCCTAACTCTGGCCCTGTAACATGCATAGCACAAACATGCACACATTCAGCGCATCAAAACCTATCTAGGGAAAAGGAGCACATAGCCATACTCTCCTCCCTGGGACAGATAGTGCATCTAACTATTCCTGCGAGGGAGCTGCTAGTACCTACAGATGTACCATGCGAACACACCAGCAAGCTGTGTGTTACGATCACTAATAGGGGACGAGGGAGAGCACTAGATAAAATCCTAGCCACAAAGGATCAAATACAATTTAAAAAAAACACAAAATCCAGGCTCCTCACCTCGAGGTAGGACACAGCTTGAGGTTAGATTCAACAGTGGTGTAGCTAAGGAGCTGTGGGCCCCGGTGCAAGTTTTACAATGGGGCCCCCCCAAGCACTCTATACATAACTACTTATACGGCGCACCAAAACCTGCGATTGGCAACTACACTGTCAGAGGTGCAAGAAGGGGATGGGGAGAAATTTGTTAATGATTACTGCTATTCTAAGCATCTATAGAAGTGATTAGTATGAGCACCGGACCAATAGAGGGCTAATACTGTAGTTGAGGGAGGGCCCTTTGGGCCCCGATGCGGTCGCTACCTCGGCAACCCCTATTGCTACGCCCCTGAGATTCAAGGACCCTGTGGCAGGGAATATGGCTTCCTTGGTGTCAGGACTAGAGTGGGGCCGAACCTCCGATTTTAGGTTCGCGAACTTCCGCAAAAGGTTCGGTTCGCGTAAAAGTTCGCGGACCGCAATAGACTTCAATGGGGATGCGAACTTTGAAAAAAAAAATTATGCGGGCCACAAAAGTGATGGAAAAGATGTTTCAAGGGGTCTAACACCTGGAGGGGGGCATGGCGGAGTGGGATACATGCCAAAAGTCCCCGGGAAAAATCTGGATTTGACGCAAAGCAGCGTTTTAAGGGCAGAAATCACATTGAATGCTAAATGACAGGCCTAAAGTGCTTTAAAACATCTTGCATGTGTATACATCAATCAGGGAGTGTAATTAAGGTACTGCTTCACACTGACACACCAAACTCACTGTGTAACGCACCGCAAACAGCTGTTTGTGTAGTGACGGCCGTGCTGGACTGGTGCACACCATGGCGAGAACAGGTATGCAGTGGCGGGTTCACTGAACAGAACAGGTATGCAGTGGCGGGTTCACTGAACAGAACAGGTATACAGTGGCGGGTTCACAGAACAGGTATGCAGTGGCAGGTTCACTGAACAGGTATACAGTGGCGGGTTCACTGAACACAACAGGTATGCAGTGGCGGGTTCACTGAACAGGAATACAGTGACGGGTTCACTGAACAGAACAGGTATACAGTGGCGGGTTCACAGAACAGGTATGCAGTGGCAGGTTTACTGAACAGGTATACAGTGGCGGGTTCACTGAACACAACAGGTATGCAGTGGCGGGTTCACTGAACAGGAATACAGTGGCGGGTTTACTGAACAGAACAGGTATGCAGTGGCGGGTTCACTGAACAGTACAGGTATGCAGTGGCAGGTTCACTGAACAGGTATGCAGTGGTGGGTTCACTGAACAGGTATGCAGTGGCAGGTTCACTGAACAGGAATGCAGTGGCGGGTTCACTGAACAGGTATGCAGTGGTGGGTTCACTGAACAGGTATGCAATGATGGGTTCACTGAACAGGTATGCAGTGGTGGGTTCACAGAACAGGTATGCAGTGGCAAATTCACTGAACAGGTATGCAGTGGTGGGTTCACTGAACAGAACAGGTATGCAGTGGCGGGTTCACTGAACAGTACAGGTATGCAGTGGCAGGTTCACTGAACAGGTATGCAGTGGTGGGTTCACTGAACAGGTATGCAGTGGTGGGTTCACTGAACAGGAATGCAGTGGTGGGTTCACTGAACAGGAATGCAGTGGTGGGTTCACTTAACAGGTATGCAGTGGTGGGTTCACTGAACAGAACAGGTATACAGTGGCAGGTTCACTGAACAGGTATACAGTGGCGGGTTCACTGAACACAACAGGTATGCAGTGGTGGGTTCACAGAACAGGTATGCAGTGGTGGGTTCACTGAACAGGTATGCAGTGGTGGGTTTACTGTACAGGTATGCAGTGGTGGGTTCACTGAACAGGTATGCAGTGGTGGGTTCACTGAACAGGTATGCAGTGGTGGGTTCACTGAACAGGTATGCAGTGGTGGGTTCACAGTACAGGTATGCAGTGGTGGGTTCACAGAACAGGTATGCAGCCAGGAACAAGCTAAGCCTAACTAATCTTTCCCTATGAGAGACAGTCTGCAGCAGCTCGCCCTACTCTCACTAACGCAGGCACACGAGTGAGCGTAATGGCCGCCACTGCCTGCCTTTTATTAGGGGGGGAGTGGCTCCAGGGGCTAGTGTAGCCTAATTGGCTACACTGGGCCTACTGACTGTGATGTAGAGGGTCAAAGTTGACCCTCATGGTGCATTATAGGGGGACCCGAACTTCCGCAAAAGTTCGCCTGCGGGACGCGAACGCGAACCACTGAAGTTCGCATGGAACCGTTCGGCCCAACTCTAGTCAGGACCCGGTCACTGAACAGGTATACAGTGGCGGGTTCACTGAACACAACAGGTATGCAGTGGTGGGTTCACTGAACAGGAATACAGTGGCGGGTTCACTGAACAGAACAGGTATGCAGTGGCGGGTTCACTGAACAGTACAGGTATGCAGTGGCAGGTTCACTGAACAGGTATGCAGTGGTGGGTTCACTGAACAGGTATGCAGTGGTGGGTTCACTGAACAGGAATGCAGTGGTGGGTTCACTGAACAGGTATGCAGTGGTGGGTTCACTGAACAGGTATGCAGTGGTGGGTTCACTGAACAGGTATGCAGTGGTGGGTTCACAGAACAGGTATGCAGTGGTGGGTTCACAGTACAGGTATGCAGTGGTGGGTTCACAGAACAGGTATGCAGTGGCAGGTTCACTGAACAGGTATGCAGTGGTGGGTTCACTGAACAGAACAGGTATGCAGTGGCGGGTTCACTGAACAGGAATACAGTGGCGGGTTCACTGAACAGAACAGGTATGCAGTGGCGGGTTCACTGAACAGTACAGGTATGCAGTGGCAGGTTCACTGAACAGGTATGCAGTGGTGGGTTCACTGAACAGGTATGCAGTGGCAGGTTCACTGAACAGGTATGCAGTGGTGGGTTCACTGAACAGAACAGGTATACAGTGGCAGGTTCACTGAACAGGTATACAGTGGCGGGTTCACTGAACACAACAGGTATGCAGTGGTGGGTTCACTGAACAGGTATACAGTGGCGGGTTCACTGAACACAACAGGTATGCAGTGGTGGGTTCACAGAACAGGTATGCAGTGGTGGGTTCACTGAACAGGTATGCAGTGGTGGGTTCACTGAACAGGTATGCAGTGGTGGGTTTACTGTACAGGTATGCAGTGGTGGGTTCACTGAACAGGTATGCAGTGGTGGGTTCACTGAACAGGTATGCAGTGGTGGGTTCACTGAACAGGTATGCAGTGGTGGGTTCACAGTACAGGTATGCAGTGGTGGGTTCACAGAACAGGTATGCAGCCAGGAACAAGCTAAGCCTAACTAATCTTTCCCTATGAGAGACAGTCTGCAGCAGCTCGCCCTACTCTCACTAACGCAGGCACACGAGTGAGCGTAATGGCCACCGCTGCCTGCCTTTTATTAGGGGGGGAGTGGCTCCAGGGGCTAGTGTAGCCTAATTGGCTACACTGGGCCTACTGACTTTGATGTAGAGGGTCAAAGTTGACCCTCATGGTGCATTATGGGGCAAACCGAACTTCCGCAAAAGTTCGCCTGCGGGACGCGAACGCGAACCACTGAAGTTCGCATGGAACCGTTCGGCCCACCTCTAGTCAGGACCCGGTCCTGCGACAACCCATCAGAGCATGGACCTGATGGGTTTTGACCGAAATGAGAGGAGTGCCCCTATTTGAAAGAAAACTCTGTGAAAAAATGTGTCCAGTTACTTACATGGGGCTTCTTCCATCACCTGAAGCTTCCTGGTCCCTCACTGTTATTCCACACTTCTCCCTTCCTCCACTGTCGTCCTCCGAACGCTTCATGCGCCTCCTCCATAGAGCTGTGGTTGACGGGAGCGTTCTGCGATTGCATAGAAAGTAAAAATGTATATTTTGCGCAGAAAGCTCCTGGCAATGGAAGCGCGATCGAAGAGGTGCCTGGGGGGGTGCCACGCATGCACAGTGACCAGCCACTCACCCAGCTTATGGAGGGGAGCAGGTGAACGGAGCAGTGCAGAATGACACCGAGGATCCAGGACTTCAGTAGGCTGAAAGAAGCCCAGGTAAGTAACTGGCATTTTTTTTTCACTTAACATTGCCTTAAAGCGGAACTGTAAATACAATTTAAGCACGGTGTTCCACTTACCTGGGGCTTCTGCAAGCCCCCAGCAGCCGCCCTGTCCTGCGCCAGTCCTGCCCGAGCTGCCGTTCTCCCGCTGCCAGCTCCGTTCCGTTCCTAGACTTCACAGTTGACGCCAGCGCAGCCCTGCCAAGCGTATCCTTTCTTTGTGTTCTCCTCTGCAATAGCAGGGGACGCGAAGAAAGGATACGCGTGGCCAGGGCCGCGCAGTGGCCCGGCGGCGAAACCGAAACTAGTTGGCGGCGGAGAACGACGGCACGGGCAGCACCGGCGCGGGACAGGACGGCTGCTGGGGGCTTGCAGAAGCCCCAGGTAAGTGAAACAATGTACTTAAATTGTATTTACAGTTCCGCTTTAAAGAGAAACCGTAACCAAGAATTGAACCTCATCCCAATCAGTAGCTGATGCCCCCTTTTACATGCAAAATCTATTCCTTTTTTTTTTTTTTTTTTTTTTTTTTACAAACGGATCATCAGGGGGCTCTGTATGGCTGATATTGTGGTGAAACCCCTCCCACAAGAAACTCTGAGGACCATGGTACTCCTGGCAGTTTCCTGTCTGTGAGCCTTGTCGCATTGTGGGAAATAGCTGTTTACAGCTGTTTCCAACTGCCAAAAAAGCAAGCACCAGCTACATCACCTGCCAGCAGTAAAAAAAAAAAAGATCACCATGTGATATATGTCAGAATGTAAATCAGGGATCTAAAAGATTTTTCAATGGGCAAGCACTGACTAAATTATTTGTACATAATTATTGTAAAAATGAAGCACTTTTTTATTACATTCTTTTCACTGGAGTTCCTCTTTAAAGGACTACTGTAGGGGGTAGAGGGAAAAGAAGTTGAACTTACCCGGGGCTGCTAATGGTCCCCCGCAGATGTTCTGCGTCCATGCAATCCCTTATTTTAAAAAATAACAGTATTTTTTATGACATACAGTGACTTGCACAAGTATTCAGCCCCCTTGAAGTTTTCCACATTTTGTCAAATTACTGCCACAAACATGAATCAATTGTATTGGAATTCCACATGAAAGACCAACACAAAGTGGTGTCCACGTGAGAAGTGGAACAAAAATCATACATGATTCAAAACATTTTTTACAAATAAATAACTGCAAAGTGGGTTGTGCATAATTATTCAGCCCCCCTGAGTCAATACTTTGTAGAACCACCTTTTGCTGCAATTACAGCTGCCAGTCATTTAGGGTATGTCTCTACCAGCTTTGCACATCTAGAGACTCAAATCCTTGCCCATTCTTCTTTGCAAAACAGCTCCAGCTCAGTCAGATTAGATGGACAGCGTTTGTAAACAGCAGTTTTCAGATCTTGCCACAGATTCTCGATTGGATTTAGATCTGGACTTTGGCTGGGCCATTCTAATACATGGATATGTTTTGTTTTAAACCATTCCATTGTTGCCCTGGCTTTATGTTTAGGGTCATTGTCCTGCTGGAAGGTGAACCTCCGCCCCAGTCTCAAGTCTTTTGCAGACTCCAAGAGGTTTTCTTCCAAGATTGCCCTGTATTTGGCTCCATCCATCTTCCCATTAACTCTGACCAGCTTCCCTGTCCCTGCTGAAGAAGAAGCACCCCCAGAGCATAATGCTGTCACCACCATATTTGACAGTGGGGATGGTGTGTTCAGAGTGATGTGCAGTGTTAGTTTTCTGCCACACATAGCGTTTTGCATTTTGGCCAAAAAGTTCAATTTTGGTCTCATCTGACCAGAGCACCTTCTTCCACATGTTTACTGTGTCCCCCACATGGTTTGTGGCAAGCTGCAAACGGGACTTCTTATGCTTTTCTGTTAACAATGGCTTTCTTCTTGCCACTCTTCCAGGGGCGTAGTAATAGGGGTTGCAGAGGTAGCGACCGCATCGGGGCCCTTGGGCCAGAAGGGCCCCATGGGGCCCTTCCTAAACCAAACTATATGCTGTTTATTGGTCCTGTGGTGGTAATAATCACTTTTATAGATGCTTTGAATAGTAGTAATCATTAACAAACTGTTCCCCATTCCCTTCTTGCACCTCTAATACTGTAGATGACCTTGGCAGGTTTTGTTGCGCCGTATCAAGTGTTACGTACAGAGAGCTTGGGGGGGCCCAATGTAAAACTTGCACCGGGGCCCATAGCTCCATAGCTACGCCACTGCACTCTTCCATAAAGGTCAACATTGTGCAGTGCACGACTAATAGTTGTCCTATGGACAGATTCCCCCACCTGAGCTGTAGATCTCTGCAGCTCGTCCAGAGTCACCATGGGCCTCTTGATTGCATTTCTGATCAGTGCTCTCCTTGTTTGGCCTGTGAGTTTAGGTGGACGGCCTTGTCTTGGTAGGTTTACGGTTGTGCAATACTCCTTCCATTTCTGAATGATCGCTTGAACAGTGCTCCATGGGATGTTCAAGGCTTTGGAAATCTTTTTGAAAGCTTAAGCCTGCTTTAAATTTCTCAATAACCTTATCCCTGACCTGTCTGGTGTGTTCTTTGGACTTCATGGTGTTGTTGCTCCCAATATTTTCTTAGACAACCTCTGAGGCCGTCACAGAGCAGCTGTATTTGTACTAACATTAGATTACACACAGGAGCACTTTATTTAGTCATTAGCACTCATCAGGCAATGTCTATGGGCAACTGACTGCACTCAGACCAAAAGGGGCTGAATAATTATGGAAGCCCACTTGGCAGTTATTTATTTGTAAAAAATGTTTGGAATCCTATATGATTTTCATTCCACTTTGTGTTGGTCTTTCATGTGAAATTCCAATAAAATTGATTCATGTTTGTGGCAGTAATGTGACAAAATGTGGAAATAGTCAAGGGGGCCGAATACTTTTGCAACCCATTGTACATATTAAAAAGCCCCTAAGGTTTTTTTTTAACCACCCGGGCGTTACGGACGAGCTCAGCTCGTCCAGTAATCCCGCGGTGGATTGCTCAGGCCCTGGTGGGCCGATTTGCATAATTTTTTTTAAATCACACAGCTAGCACTTTGCTAGTTGCGTGTTTTCCCACTCGCCGCCGATTCGCTGCTACTTGCTGCGTAAGAGGCCCCCCCCGCAGACCCCTTGCGCAGCCTGGCCAATCACCAGGCTGCGCTATGGAAACAAAATCCACAGGGGAACTGCACACCTACCCTGGAGGTGCAGGATCAAAAATGTCAATAGTAGAATCCAGAAAATCCGCACACTTCGTGTGAACCAAGTTCAATATTTAATCAGAGCATCGTGACACAAGCCATTCCATCAACCAACGATTCGTCACCATTCTGTGTTTTATTGCCTTGACAAAGGGGACCCTGCGTGGCCCCGAAAGGAATCGTTGGTTGATGGAATGGCTTGTGTCACGATGCTCTGATTAAATATTGAACTTGGTTCACACGAAGTGTGCAGATTTTCTGGATTCTAGGCTGCGCTATGGGGTGGATCGGGACTCCCCCTGACATCACGACATAGATGACGTCATTCTGTTCATCGCCATGGCGACGGGGGAAGCCCTGCAGGAAATCCCGTTCAGAACAAGATTTCCTGATGGGTTTGATTGCCTGCGGCGATCGGAAGGGTGGGAGGGATGCCGCAGGGAGGGGGGAATCCTGTAGCTAGCGCTAGGCTAGCTACATGAACAAAACAAAAAAATTAGGTAAAAAAAAAAACCTCCTGCGGGTGTGCCCTGCACGTAATTAAAACGCCAGGGAGGTTAAAGGGACTCCGAGCAGTGATTAAAAACAAAATCTGAACTCACCTGGGGCTTTCTCCAGCCCACCATAGGTCGGGAGGTCCCTCGGTGTCCTTCTGGCTCCTCTCCTGGTCCCTTCCGCAGAAATGACACCTGGTGACTGCCGGCGGCACCGGAACCAAGTGTCTGGCTCCCTCTTCCTGAAAGATGAAGTTAGTCGTCATCACGCTGGCCGCCTCGCATCATCACGGCGGCTGGCGTGACAGTACTGCGCATGCGCGGTTTAATCGCACATTCGCAGTACTGTCACGCCGCCGTCATCTTTCAGGAAGAGGGAGCCCGACACTCGGTCCCGGTGTCGCCGGGTGCCATTTCTGCGGAGGGACCAGGAGAAGAGCCAGAACGACGCCGAGGGACCTCCCGACCTACGGTGGGCTGTAGAAAGCCCCAGGTAAGTTCAGATTTTGTTTTTAATCACTGCTCGGAGTCACTTTAACAAGTGTTTTTTGTTTTTTTTTTGTTACTACGTGGGCAGAAGGGGTTGATGGCTATTTCGCCTCCTGGGCACAGCCATCTCTGACGACCTCAATTGAAAGGCCAACATTATCTCGCGAACACTGCCATTCCAGCGCAGGAGACTTGGGCGCAGCAGTGAGTAACTTCACCGTCATCAGAAGACGGAGCTGAAGTTACTTATAAAACACTATAATTCGGCCTCCAGCAATCGCTGGAAGCCGAATTATTTCATTCCCCACCATCCATGGCGGCCTGGAGGGGAAATAGTATCCTGCGCCCAAGTCTCCTGTGCTGATTCCTCTCGTATGCTCATCACAACCCAGCAGAAGGCCCAGCAAAGACTTTTCTTACTGGGCCAACTAAAGAAGTTTGGCATGGCCCGTGAACTTGTAAATTCCTTCTACTCAGCCACCATCAAATCTGTCCTCTGCTCTTCCAGCCTCTTCTGGTACTCCGACTCTTCTGCCAGCAACAGATACAAAATTCAGAGGGTCTTCAGATCAAAATAATTGGGAAACCCCTCCCCCACTGGAGCTTCTTTACAACTCCAGAATGTGCTCCAGAGCAGTGAGTATCGCCAACGATCCGTCATACCCAGGCCATCTCCACCAGGATAACTATTTTCCCAATGGCTGTGAGACTCTTTAACTCTCTCCATTACCTCCCCCCCTTCCCCTTTAAAGAACAATTGGAGTGAAAGGGATGTGGAGGCAGCCATCTTTATTTCCTTTTAAACAATGCCAGTTGACTGGCCTCCCTGCTGATCTATTTGGCTGCAGTAGTGTCTGAATAACACCAGAAACAAGCATGCAGCTAATCTTGTCAGATCTGACAATAATGTCAGAAACACCTGATCTGCTGCATGCTTGTTCAGGGGCTATGGCTAAAAGTATTAGAGGCAGAGGAACAGCAGACTAGCCAGGCAACTGGTATTGTTTAAAAGGAAATAAATATGGCAGTCCCCATATCCCCTTCGCTTCAGTAGTCCTTTAGGGCCTGTTCACACTTATTATGCGGGAGTGATTTTTCTGCAATTAACGCAGAAAAATCACTGGACACTGCGGCGGTTTTGGATGCGATCGCGATTCGCGTGATTTTCACGCTAAACACGATCGCTAATCGTGGAACGCTCGACGCCGGCAAACCGCTGCATGCAGCGCGGTTGCGGTTATCGCTAACCGCAACCGCGTTTTTTTGCAAAACCGCTAGCGGTTTGCCATGGGCGGGAATCGCGCGATTCCCGCTCAGGTGAGAACGGGCCCTTAAGATGCACCTAGAGCTGTTGCACCCCATGATACTGAAAGTGATTTATTATCTTCGCACTGTCGTATCTGCTTATTGTCCATTCTGCTGCTGTAACTTATTTTTGTCATTGTGTCACTAAGTGTTTTATTTCCTATGGTGCCTTGTTTTTGCTAAAAAACCAATTCCGGGTATGACCCAATCGTTCTTGGCAAATAAATAGATTCTAATTCTATGAAATGTTTTTTTTAATGTATTATGTAATGTTACTTTTTGGCCTCCCAAATAAGACGCTCCAGAATATAAGACGCACCCTGGTTTAGAGAGCAAAACCAGGAAAAAAATATATACACTAAACCTGGTGCGTCCATTTGGGCACTTTTAAATAGCAGGTGCCCTAACTAGCGCAATCACGTAATATCTGTAGCTGCATTTTGCACAGTGGGCAACCCCAGAACCCAAATTTCCACCCATGGAGGATAGTAATATGCAGAGGCAGCCTTAAGGGGGGGGGGCAAGTGGGGCAATTGCCCTGGGCCCCGAACCTGAAGGGGGCTCCGCAGTCATGTTTAGTAATATGCAGAGGCGGCCTCAAGGGGGGGGGGCAAGTGGGGCAATTGCCCTGGGCCCCACACCTGAAGGGGCCCCCACAGTCATGCCCACTGCCCTTGCACTGAGAGCCCATTCTTCCTGGTCGGCTCATGCTCAGGTGCTGACCCAGCCGCGCACGCGTCCTCGATAGCCATCATGATTTACGTCATGCGCATAGCACACCCGTCCATGGGCGTGCAAAATACCACCGACCCAGCGCCGACCACTGCGAGTCTGTGACAATCAACCTCTCACAGGACTCAGTAGCATCATATTTTGGTGCTAAACAGGTAAAGACTCTACAATACCACCCACAGAATCAGAGTCAGCCAGCAAAGTCAGAACAACAGACTCAGCTCTCAGGCTGCTCCTCCAGTCCCACTCTTTTCTGTTCCCGCTATCAGTGTATGTCTTGCTATGCTATGTGTGTATTACGTTAATTGTACAGGTATGCTGTAATGCTCTGTTTGTATTATGTTAACTGTATGTGTATGCTGTAATGCTCTGTTCTTGCTTTGTTTTTGCTTTTGTTTATACGTATGTACCATGCTTAATTGTATACGACGCTCTGCCTAAATGTACGCACAAACTGTAATGTTGTCCTATGTATGCTTGTCCCACGTCTACGTATGTACCATGCTTAACCGTGCTATTTTCTTGTTTTTCACCAACGACCCTGTATGCGCCAAAACCAATTCCGGGTACAATCCACCGTTGTACTTGGCGAAATAAATTCTGATTCTGATTCTGAACAGACACAACACATATCACCCTGTCCCCTGGTGGTGGTGCAGAAAAGGCATGGGGAGCTCCCCATTCAGCCTAGCGCCCATTCCCAGACAGTCTGGTACACACCCCTAGCTCTTCAGCCAGGCTGTATCTATCCCAAGCTCCCCAGCCAACCTGGTACCCATCCATAGCGCCCCAGCTAGCCTATCCCTAGCTGAACACAAGGAATCCAGTGCTGGAGATTGGGCCACCATAGACCATAATAGGAATTATGACTATAGGGGCGCACAGTGAGTAACTTCGGTGCTGTCAGAAGACAAAGCTGAAGTTACTTTTAAAACACTGTAATTCGGCCACCAGTAATAGCTGGCAGTCAAATTACATCATTCCCCACCATCCACATGGACCTGGAGGGGGAAGAGTAATTAACGCCACCAGGACTTGTGCAGGCACAGGCTAAGCCGTATATCGGCTGTATCCTGCGCCCAAGTCTCCTGGCGACGATTTCATACGTATGCTCCCTAGCTCCCCAGCCAGCTTAGTACCCATCTCCGGTTTATTGGTTAGCTTAGTGGCCTTTAACAAACGTAATTGTTTTTAAACAATAATAAGGCGTACTGCATTAGAAGTGGACAAGCCTGTGAGCATGGTGGAATGGTAGATGGCCTATACTTATTATGGCTCTAGGCCCCGCATATGACACTCGCCCCAGGCCTCACGTACTCTAAGGCCCCCTCTGGTAATATGGCGCCACCGAAACTACCGCGGCACTTTCCCAACCAAATTTCCTACTTCCCAAAGACCTACACCACTTGCAATTAGTACAGAATGCCGCTGTAAGGCTGTTAACAAGCCAACCCTGTCATTGTCACATAACACTAATCCTTTGCTCACTCCACTGGATAACCATAAAATGGAGAATTCTATTTAAGATTGACTTATCGACATACAAATATTTGCACAATTTGGGCCCTGGATGCCTGAAAGACTTGTTGCAAACTGCATCACAGCTTCCACAATCTTAGATCAAGAGGATCTAATAACCTGGTAACCCCCCCCCCTCCCCACCCCCTGTCTCAAAGCTAGAGCCTTCTGTCATGCTGCCCCAACAATTTGGAACTAATTGCCACTTGCAATCAGGACATCTCTATCGCTGGAAACATTTATAGAGGAACTTTATGCAAGGATTGAGCTCCATCCCAATCAGTAGCTGATACCCCCTTTCCCATGAGAAATCTTTCCTTTTCTCGAATAGATCATCAGAGGGGTCTGTGTGACTGATTTTGTGGTGAAAACCCTCCCACAGTGTGATGTCATGACCATGGTCCTCAGATGTCATCACTGTGATCAATGTCAGAATGTAAATCAGGGAGAGGAAAGATTTTGCAATGGGCAATCACTGACTAAATAATCTATAAAGTAAATTTGTTATAAAATAAGCAATTGTGTGTGATGTTAGCAATGTTATTTTCCATACAGTTCCTCTTCAAGTCTGAAAATGATCTCCTAGTAGAAAAAGTTAAAGGATACCCGAAGTGACATGTGACATGACACAAATAACTAGGCTGTGTTCCTTTTTTTCTTTCTCTGGCCGAAATAGTTAAATATCAGGTATGTAAGTGGATGACTCAGTCCTGACTCAGACAGGAAGTGACTACAGTGTGACCCTCACTGATAAGAAATTCCCCTTTTTACCTCTTTCTTGTTCTCAGAAGCCATTTTCTGCTAGGAAAGTGTTTTATAGTTGGAATTTCTTATCAGTGAGGGTCACACTGTAGTCACTTCCTGTCTGAGTCAGGACTGAGTCAGCCACTTACATACCTGATATCTAACTCTTTCAGGCAGAGAAAGAAAATAAAGAACACAGCATAGTTATTTGTGTGCTAGGCACTGTACATACACATGTCTATCTCATCGTGTCACATGTCACCTCGGGTATCCTTTAATTGCATATGGGCTAGGTGTGAACGTAGCCTGAGTGTCAAACTGATAAGTTCTACTGAAGGGACAGGATTATTATTATTGTGACTGATTTATAAAGCGGCAACATACAGGGCCAGTTCTAGACTTTTTGCTGCCTGAGGCAAACTTGTAAGGATGCCCTCCCTCCTGAATTGGAATGATCACACAGCACCCGACAATTTGCACTGCACGTTATAGCTGCAATGAGCCCTCAGTATAGGTAGGCAGCCAGGTATAGGTGCCCCCAGTATTGGTAGCTAGCTACAGTTGCCCCCAATATAGGTTAGTCAGGTACAGTTGCCCCCAGTATAGGTTAGCCAGGTACAGTTGCCCCCAGTATAGGTTAGCCAGGTACAGTTGCCCCCAGTATAGGTTAGCCAGGTACAGTTGCCCCCAGTATAGGTTAGTCAGGTACAGTTGCCCCCAGTATAGGTTAGCCAGGTACAGTTGCCCCCAGTATAGGTTAGCCAGGTACAGCTGCCCCCAGTATAGGTTAGCCAGGTACAGTTGCCCCCAGTATAGGTTAGTCAGGTACAGTTGCCCCCAGTATAGGTTAGTCAGGTACAGTTGCCCCCAGTATAGGTTAGTCAGGTACAGTTGCCCCCAGAATAGGTTAGCCAGGTACAGTTGCCCCAGTATAGGTTAGTCAGGTACAGTTGCCCCCGGTATAGGTTAGTCAGGTACAGCTGCCCCCGGTATAGGTTAGTCAGGTACAGTTGCCCCCCAGTATAGGTTAGTCAGGTACAGTTGATCCCAGTATAGGTTAGCCAGGTACAGTTGCCCCCAGTATAGGTTAGCCAGGTACAGTTGCCCCCAGTATAGGTTAGCCAGGTACAGTTGCCCCCAGTATAGGTTAGTCAGGTACAGTTGCCCCCAGTATAGGTTAGCCAGGTACAGTTGCCCCGGTATAGGTTAGTCAGGTACAGTTGCCCCCAGAATAGGTTAGCCAGGTACAGTTGCCCCCGGTATAGGTTAGTCAGGTACAGTTGCCCCCGGTATAGGTTAGTCAGGTACAGTTGCCCCGGTATAGGTTAGTCAGGTACAGTTGCCCCCCAGTATAGGTTAGTCAGGCACAGTTGCCCCCAGTATAGGTTAGCTAGGTACAGTTGCCCCCAGTATAGGTTAGCCAGGTACAGTTGCCCCCAGTATAGGTTAGCCAGGTACAGTTGCCCCCAGTATAGGTTAGTCAGGTACAGTTGCCCCCGGTATAGGTTAGTCAGGTACAGTTGCCCCGGTATAGGTTAGTCAGGTACAGTTGCCCCCCAGTATAGGTTAGTCAGGCACAGTTGCCCCCAGTATAGGTTAGCTAGGTACAGTTGCCCCCAGTATAGGTTAGCCAGGTACAGTTGCCCCCAGTATAGGTTAGCCAGGTACAGTTGCCCCCAGTATAGGTTAGCCAGGTACAGTTGCCCCCAGTATAGGTTAGTCAGGTACAGTTGCCCCCAGTATAGGTTAGCCAGGTACAGTTGCCCCGGTATAGGTTAGGCAGGTACAGTTGCCCCGGTATAGGTTAGCCAGGTACAGTTGCCCCGGTATAGGTTAGGCAGGTACAGTTGCCCCGGTATAGGTTAGTCAGGCACAGTTGCCTCCCAGTATAGGTTAGCCAGGTACAGTTGCCCCCAGTATAGGTTAGCCAGGTACAGTTGCCCCCAGTATAGGTTAGCCAGGTACAGTTGCCCCCAGTATAGGTTAGCCAGGTACAGTTGCCCCCAGTATAGGTTAGCCAGGTACAGTTGCCCCCAGTATAGGTTAGCCAGGTACAGTTGCCCCCAGTATAGGTTAGTCAGGTACAGTTGCCCCCAGTATAGGTTAGCCAGGTACAGTTGCCCCGGTATAGGTTAGGCAGGTACAGTTGCCCCGGTATAGGTTAGCCAGGTACAGTTGCCCCGGTATAGGTTAGGCAGGTACAGTTGCCCCGGTATAGGTTAGTCAGGCACAGTTGCCCCCCAGTATAGGTTAGCCAGGTACAGTTGCCCCCAGTATAGGTTAGCCAGGTACAGTTGCCCCCAGTATAGGTTAGCCAGGTACAGTTGCCCCCAGTATAGGTTAGCCAGGTACAGTTGCCCCCAGTATAGGTTAGTCAGGTACAGTTGCCCCCAGTATAGGTTAGCCAGGTACAGTTGCCCCGGTATAGGTTAGGCAGGTACAGTTGCCCCGGTATAGGTTAGTCAGGCACAGTTGCCCCCCAGTATAGGTTAGCCAGGTACAGTTGCCCCCAGTATAGGTTAGCCAGGTACAGTTGCCCCCAGTATAGGTTAGCCAGGTACAGTTGCCCCCAGTATAGGTTAGCCAGGTACAGTTGCCCCCAGTATAGGTTAGTCAGGTACAGTTGCCCCCAGTATAGGTTAGCCAGGTACAGTTGCCCCGGTATAGGTTAGGCAGGTACAGTTGCCCCCAGTATAGATTGGCCAGGCACTCTCTTCACTTTCTTTTTCTGCCTAGTGCTGCCCCCAGACTTCTGCCGCATGAGGAAGACGCCACTCTTGGCATCATGGACGGACCGGGCCTGGCAACATATACCGTGGCACTGTACAGAGTAAGAAACAAACGTGGGATACATAATAATACAATAGTATAAACCAAATATAGACACTGGTACAAAATACACAATTGGTAGATGTAGTAATTACAGTGACAAATGTAACATGATGAATAAAATGTATAACATTCCAAGATGCCCTGGTGAGCTTACAATCTAAAGGAATAGGAAGGAAACAAGAGGATGTGACATAGCACAATAAATGCATGCCTCATGTAATGCAGTGTACTATCCCCGCCCTTCTTCAGCTCCCAGGACTTCCTTTTGGTTGTTACAATGGAAGTTGCTCATTGAGGCCGGTCTCACACTGCAGTTTGGCGGCAGCAGCGGCCCACGCACTACACTGCCAAACCTCCCAACTTTTTGAGATCAGAAAGAGAGACACTTAAAGTGAACCAGAGACGAAGCACCCTAATGTATTTTACCATATATATCAGTGGGAACATTAGAGAAAACACCTACCTTGCTCTTTGTTTAATTCTAATTGTTCAGCTTGCTTCTTATCAGCCCTGATAAGACTCCCCGACTGAGCATTTATTCTGTCTTTGCTCAGGAATCATTATAGCGGAGTCTGTCTTCTCTGATGTCTTTTCAAGCCCAAGCCTGCCCCCTTCTGGCTCTGCTCAGGAATCATTATAGCAAAGCCAGACTGAATGCTCAGTCAGGGATTTTATCGGGGCTGCTAAGAAGCAAGCTGAACAATTAAGAATGAAACAGAGAGCAGGGTAGGTGTTTTCTCTAATGTTCCCACTGATATATATGGTAAATACAAGAGGGTGCTTCGTCTCCCCTGCCACACCTCTAACCACGCCCCTGACACACCCCTTGTCATGCATACTATAAAGATTTCATGAGAAAAATATGTTGTTTTATAATTCAAACCACACTGGCCCTGGTTCATTTCCCTTTGTGTTAACATTGAAAATAAGATATATATCAATTTATAGGATAGGAACAAAGTTTAGTCAATTAAACTATTTTTTCAGTAGAACGATACACAAATCTGTACATGAGTCCTGAAAGAGGGACAAATGAGGAATAAAGAGGGACAGGGTTCCCAAAGAGGGACTGAGGAACAGTTGGGAGCTATGTACTGCACAGGCAAAAACAGGCCTTCAGCGATTACAGCGTTAGTAGGCTGTAATCCCTATCTGGCATTCGGCTAACAGGAAGTGACGCTCACTTCCTGTTGGGTAATCAATGACGTGCGCGGAAGCATATTTCTAAAATTTTCTACCGCGCATGCACAATGTCGAAAATTGCGTTGCATTTTTAAAAGACAGGTGCATTGCCATAGACTTACATGACTTCCGGTTTGACGCAAATCGGCCCAGGGTAAGGTGGGTTTGCACGCGTGTTAGATAGGGCACTTCCGGCGCAGCGTACCACAACGTGGGGAGTGTGAACTCTTCCATAGACTTTCATTCCCTGGGGGTGTGGAGTGGTAAATGTATTGCACCGCAGCGCCCCAGTGTGAAAGGGCGCAGAGGGTGATGAAATGTCTCCAGGAATACACAGGGGTGTTTAGCTGCAGCTGCCTCATTTCTTATTACATCCGTATTGCTGACAGGTGAGCTTAGCACTGGGTCTGAGCCACATAGCGCCTGCTTTGATAGACCGTAATGTTATTACGGCTGCATTAATTACTATTTCTCCTCCAGGTTGCTGTGGAGTAACGCGTAATTTGGCTGCCAGCTGCTGCTGGCGCCAAATTACGCTGTTTTAATTGTAATTTGGGTTCCTTCTCTTCACGGAGCCCAAATTACTGCCTGAACACTGCTATAGCCGTGATGCCTATTACTCATGCGCCCAAATTTCCTGCGCCGTGTTTGACTGACTCGTTTTAGGAATCAGGAATTCTTTATTTCGCCAAGCATGACTAGGTCATGCCCGGAATTGGTTTTGGCACAGTACGTATAGCTCAAGGAGAGAAAGAAGAAAACAGAGGACAAGAAATTACATTTACATTATATCACACTTAACATTTGCGTTACATTACATTAGCAGCAATTTTGCATCACCAGTGACAGTACTGAAAAAGTCCTAGAATGGCCTAAAGTCCTAGAATGGCCTATTATCAATTAGTTTTTGTGTCAATTGATTTGTGTGCTGATGGGAGTATGTGGAGGGAATTAAGGAGGCTGACGGCCGAGGGAAAGAAAGAGTTACTGTGTCTGGCAGTCCTTGTGGAGATGGCCCGAAGTCTCCGTCCTAGTGGGAGCTGGCAGAAGTAGCGATGGTCTGGGTAAGTAGGATCGTTAGCGATCCTCAACGCCCTCGATCTCAGCCTTCTCCTGTGTAGGAGGTCGAGTGAGGGGAGAGGTCTTCCAATGACCCTCTCCGCTGCCCTGATGACCCTCTGAAGTGTGAGCCTGTCGCTGGCGGTGGCGCCGGTGTACCAGACCAGGATGGAAGAGCAGACGATCGATTCAATGGTGGCGGGGTAGAAGCTGATCAGAATCTCTGGTGCCATGCCAAACTTACTTAGCTGACGAAGGAAGTAGAGTCTCTGCTGGGCTTTCCTTTGGATGGCAGTGATGTTAGGTCTCCAGCTAAGGTCACTGGAGATGGTAGTGCCCAGGAGACTGGCACAAGGCACTCTAGCCACTTCTGTACCCTCAATGTGGATTGGTGGTGGGGTGGGTGCGGACTTCCTGAAGTCAATTATTAGCTCTACAGTTTTTGTGGTGTTGAGCACTAGCTTGTTCTCCCTGCACCATTGGGAGATTCTTTCCACCTGCTGACAGTACTCCTGGATGTTGTCCTTGGTGACGAGACCGACAATGGTGGTGTCGTCGGCAAACTTGATGACCTTGACTGAGTCTGCCTTGGATCTGCAATTGTTTGTGTAGAGGGAGAACAGCAGTGGAGACAAGACGCAGCCTTGGGGGGCACCTGTGTTCGTGGTCATGGTTTGTGAATAGATATCACCCAGCCTGACAGTTTGAGAGAAAGTCTGTGATCCAGATGCGTAGGCTTGGGTGAACACCAAGTGTGGCTAGTGCTTCTTGTAGGATGCGTGGACAAATAGTGTTAAATGCCGAGCTTAAGTCCAGGAGTAGTACTCTGGCATACGTGTCTGGTCTGTCAAGATGGTCATAAATGGACTCCAGGCAGATGTTTATAGCATCATCAGTGGACCTGTTTGCCCTATACGCGAACTGGTGGGGGTCCAGAAGGGGCAAGGTGGAGATCTCGAGGTTGGATAGGACCACTCTCTCTAGAGTTTTCATTATGATGGACGTAAGGGCTACCGGCCTGTAGTTGTTCAGGTCAGAGACTCCGTTTCTTAGGGACAGGTATGATGGTCGACCTCTTGAAGCACCCGGGGACTATTCTTTCACTTAGTGATTCGGCGAAGATGGCAGAGATGATGGGAGCGAGTTGCCTGGAGCAGGTTTTTAGGCACTGATACACCCTAGAACCTGCATAACTTAGACATGTCAGTATGTGATTTGGTAACCCTGCTGCTATCTCTGGTTGCCTGAGTGTATTTGTACATTATGTAACCTGTGTGCATTTATCACGCAGCTAGTAGAGGCTGAGGCTCCTCTAATACCTAGTTTCTCAACGTGCGGTACGCGTACCCCAGGGGGTACTTCTGATGGTTCCAGGGGGTACTCAGGCGTGATATACTTAACCAAGAATAACAAATTTAGAGTTTTAGAAAATGATACATCTTATTTAAACAACACCAAATTAGTATATTAGCTATTTAAAAGTAATAGTAAACATTTGGAAATTGTTTAGAACCAATTATCACATACTATGATAAAATATACATTTGTCGAGGGGTACTTGTGATAATGTTTACTATGCTAGGGGGTACTTGGTGAGTACAGGCTTTTAAAAGGGGTACATACCAATAAAATGTTGAGAAACACTGCTCTAATACACACAATACAATCAGGAGGCCGCCATGCCTCAATTCTACAGGGGGCGTGGCTTAGTTTCCTTGGTGGGCCGAAGTCTGGATCTGTTTCCCGAGTCATGGAGTCATGGAGTCATTTCCGGTAGTGTTGTCCGGATCATGAACGATTCGGATCTTTGATCCGAATCTATTTTATGAGTCGATCATCCGAATCATCAAAATGAACGATTCGGATCGCAAAAGGGGCGGGGCCAGGAGCGACACGCCCCCTCTCAGCGGGCAGCGGGGTCCTGGAAGCAGAGCAGAGATGGATCGCTCTGTTGGATGGGAGGCAGCCTTGCAGGGAGACAGGTAGAGAGAGAGGACATCGGTGACACTGCCAGTGCCAGATATGTGTAGAGCACACATACTGGCTGCAATGTGCTGCCTATTATAGGCTGTCTGTTCCGTAGTGCTGCACAGTGAACACATGGGAAGCTTTTGGCTCAGCACAGCTCAGTAACTTTGCAGACACTGTGATTGAAAGGCAATATAATCCTCCTGCACTCGGCACTAAACAGCTGCACTTATCTTTGGGGAATGCTTTCTTTCACTGTGCGACCTTTTCTTTCAAAGTGTACAGATGAGCATATAGGTGAAATATATGTAAAGCATATGACTTCAGCATGTGGGTATTACGTGCAAACATTTCTGCTCTCTGCTCGTCCCTCCTCCGTCCACTGACTCCACTCCCTGCCCTCTGTCCATCTTCTCCCCTTCTCTGTGTGTCCACCCCCCTCCCTCCCCTTCTCCTGTCCACAGACCTGTCCTGCTTGCTGTTCATTTCACCCCCGAATGCTTCTGGTAGTAAAATGATCCGAGATTCGGATCAAAGATCCGGATCTCTTCAATGATCCGATTCGAATCATCCGGATCATTGAAAAGATCCGAACTTCCCATCTCTAATTTCCGGTGCCGCTAGAGGGAGACAGAGCTCCCTCCTCATTCCATCAACCGAAAGAAGCCGAAGCCGCAATCTGGCCACGCCTTCTTCCCAATCAGCGCTTTGCCGGCTAGTCCGTCCCTTTCGTCAGATCTGCCCGCGGTAACCACGCCTCTTTCCGAAGCCTTCCGAGCGTACGCAGGGATGAGGACGATGGTAGCTCCTCCCCCCTGCAGGCCGATGTCTGTCACAGGAATGCTGGTCTGAGCTCTGTCGTGTGATTCGGCGGCGCGGCCGAAGATTGCCGGGTGTATCCGGAGACAGCACCGACTTCAGCCGAAGCTTTCCGGAGGTTGCCGAACGCCGTATCCGAGACGCTCACTCTCTTTGCGAGATCGTTCGGAGATTGCCGAACCCCCTTGTTCTGGACTCCGCCCTCTCCGCGAGCCCGTCCGAGGTTCTCCGGAGATTGCCGAGCGTCCGTCCTGCCGGACTGCTGGAGGCGGACGCAGCGCCATGTTGGATGCTCCGGTCTGTGAGTGAGGAAAAGCTACCGGCGTTCCCCCCCGAGCGGCTCCCATGACGAGCAACCCCTGAGCCCGCTGCGGCAATGAGTCTCCCGCACAAAGCGGCTCTCAAAGCCGCCGCCACCCCCCCACCTCCCCCTCCCGCCAGCGGCCCACCCGCTGCACCAACCGCCCACCCTGCCGGGATCCGGGCCCTGCCGCCCGCCGCGTATCCTTCCTGCTGCCGGGGGGAGCGGGGAGGGGGATGAGACATGTATAGATTATATAGACTGACATCATCAGCAGCACAGAGCTGCACAGCCCATCATACACAGAGTACATTATATACTGTATATTATATGCAGCAGAGAGCTGCACAGCCCATCATACAGAGTACATTATATACTGTATATTATATGCAGCAGAGAGCTGCACAGCCCATCATACAGAGTACATTATATACTGTATATTATATGCTGCAGAGAGCTGCACAGCCCATCATACACAGAGTACATTATATACTGTGTCTGTATATATCCTACTATATGTAATCATATACAGCAGAGAGCTGCACAGCCCATCATACACAGAGTGCATTATATACTGTATATTATATGCAGCAGAGAGCTGCACAGCCCATCATACAGAGTACATTATATACTGTATATTATATGCAGCAGAGAGCTGCACCGCCCATCATACAGAGTACATTATATACTGTATATTATATGCAGCAGAGAGCTGCACAGCCCATCATACACAGAGTACATTATATACTGTATAGTATATGCAGCAGAGAGCTGCATAGCCCATCATACACAGACTGCATTATATACTGTGTCTGTATATATCCTACTATATGTAATTATTATATACAGCAGAGAGCTGCACAGCCCATCATACACAGAGTACATTATATATATACTGTATATTATATGCAGCAGAGAGCTGCACAGCCCTTCATACAGAGTACATTATATACTGTATATTATATGCAGCAGAGAGCTGCACAGCCCATCATACAGAGTACATTATATACTGTATATTATATACAGCAGAGAGCTGCACAGCCCATCATACACAGAGTACATTATATACTGTATATTATATGCAACAGAGAGCTGCACAGCCCATCATACACAGTGCATTATATACTGTGTCTGTATATATCCTACTATATGTAATTATTATATACAGCAGAGAGCTGCACAGCCCATCATACACAGAGTACATTATATACTGTATATTATATGCAGCAGAGAGCTGCACAGCCCATCATACACAGACTGCATTATATACTGTGTCTGTATATATCCTACTGTATGTAATCATTATATACAGCTCAGAGCTGCACAGCCCATCATACAGAGAGTACATTATATACTGTCTGTATATATCCTACTATATGTAATTATTATATACAGCAGAGAGCTGCACAGCCCATCTTACAGAGAGTGCATTATATACTGTGTCTGTATATATCTTACTACATGTAATTATATACAGCAGAGAGCTGCACAGCCTATCATGCAGAGTACATTATATACTGTGTCTATATAGCCTACTATATGTAATCATTATATACAGCAGAGAGCTGCACAGCCCATCATACACAGAGTGCATTATATACTGTGTCTGTATATATCCTACTATATGTAATTATATACAGCAGAGCTGCACAGCCCGTCATACAGATATAATGCATTATATACTGTATACCCACTCAATGTGTATATGCCCCACTACATAATACTTTATCTATCCTACTACATATAATCATTATATACACTGATTCCATCATATACAGCATAGAGGTGCACAGGCCAGTATACAAAGAGTACTTATAATACTTTATATACTGTATACATCCTTCTACATATAATCATACACACAGATTCCATCACACAGACATATACAACAGAGAGGTGCACAGCCCATCTTACAATGAGTACATAGAATACATTATATACTGTATATATCTTACTACATGTAATCATTATATACAGCAGAGAGGTGTGCACAGCCCATCATACACTCAGTATAGAGAATATATACTGTATACCCACACACTGCGTATATCCTACTACATGTAATCATTATATACACCGATTCCATCATATATACAGCATGTAGGTGCAAAGCCCAATACAGAGATTACATATAACATTATATACTGTATATATCCTACTACAATTATATACACTTATTCCATCACACGTAGATATGTACCTCTTATATACAGCTCTGTATCTGTCTGCACATCCCATTATACAGAGATTACACACAATACATTCTATATCCTACTAATATAATAATCATATACACTCATTCCTTCACACACATACAGCATATAGGTCTGCACAGTCCATCATACAGAGAGTACATGTAACATCATATACTATATATCCTACTACATATAATAATTATATACACTGATTACATCACACATCTATCTCTGTATCTACATCTGTCTGCACAGCCCATTATACAGAGTTTACATATTATATTATTATACAGTATAAATTATATACTGTATATATCTTACTACATATAATAATCATATAAACTGATTCCATCACACATACATATTCAGATACACCTGCAACTGTCTGCACAGCCCATTATACAGAGATTACATATAATAAATTATATACTGTATGTATCATGTGGGCAGCACGGTGGCATAGTGGATAACACTCTCGCCTTGCAGCACCGGGTCCCTAGCCGAGGCACTATCTGCACAGAGTTGGTATGTTCTCCCCGTGTCTGTGTGGGTTTCCTCCAGGTACTCCAGTTTCCTCCCACATTCCAAAAGCATACAGATAAGTGAATTAGCTTCCCCCTAAATTGACCCTAGACTACGACACATGCACTACACAATACATATGGATTACCGTAGATTGTGAGCCCCTCTGAGGGATAGTTAAGTAACAAGACAATATACCGCTGTAGAAGATGTTGGCATACATATATAAATACTAAATAATAATATTACATCTAATAATCGTATACACTGATTCCATCACACACAGACATATACAGCATATAGGTGCACAGCCCATCATATATTACCAGTGTTCTCCCCAGGCTCTTTTAGCCGGGTGCTCCACCCCGCTAATTTTGGTGAGCACCCGGCTGTCATCAGCTCACCTCATCTTATGCTGTAAGCAGAGGTGCACCGGCCCTGCATTCCCCCATCGCGCCCCACCCAGCTACTTTTTCATGCCACCTGGCTGGAAAAAAAATTCTGGGGAGAACACTGGAGTATATATAATCAGGGCCGTGGAGTTGGCACAAAATTCATCCAACTCTGACTCTTCAGTTTATGAAATCTCTTACTCCGGGTACCCAAAATTGCTCCGACTCCACAGCCCTGCATATAATGCATTATATACTGTATCCTACTACTGATTCCATCACACATAGATATGTACCTCCTATATACAGCTCTGCATTTTTCTGCACATCCCATACATACAGAGAGAACACACACGTACACACGCACACGTACACACACACGTGTACACACGTACACACGTACACACATACATACACACACACATACACACACACACACACACACACACACACATACATACACACACACACACACACACACACACACACACACACACACACACACACACACACACACACACACACACACAACACACAAACACACACACACACACACACACACACCTATAGCTATATAGCGGATTACGGTACATACAAAATTATAAATACAGACACAGTGTGTATGTATATGTGTACACTCAGTACAAATGATACTCATCCTATCTATATGGTCTGTACAGGCTGTGGACACTTTGCACATACTGTATACTCGCAATGCAGAATGCATACTATCTGTACACTATATACACTAGCAATATGTACCTATTAGGCACAGCACATTTCAGACACTGGCACGCTCTGTATATTATATAGATTATATACACACTTTTTATATAAGGTACAGTCACTGTATGCTGCGCGCATGGATATCAATAATTCTGCTGCATTTTTACTATTTGTTTTTTGTACAAGTTGTGCTACGTGTATGACACTTAAAGGTAAACTGTCTGTGGTTCCCCCAGCAGCCGTTCACATTTGTTGCGGGAGGGAGGGAGAGACTGGGCGCTTTGTAGGTTATGGACCTGTTCACAATAGAAAATGCTTTAGGGTGCGTACACACAGCCAATATTGATTGTCTAGTGACTGACCAATTTTACCACCTCAGTGTCCTCCGTTCACAATGAGTTAGACGTTGTTCACATCTAAAATTGAAATCGCTGATGGCAGCGATTTTTGATTTTTTGCGGGTTTCTTTTTCTCCTCCCGGCGCTTAGCTGCACGCTGTGATTTTGTATGAAGCGCTTATCAAAGTGCAATTTGTTTTTTCACTTCCTGACGCAAGTCAGGAAGTGAACTCTTTGACCCGGAAAAGAATAAATACAATGTATTTATTCTTAAAAGCGCTGGGGAAATCGCTATACCAAGAGCTTTTTCCAGCGCTTTGCGATTTCCCTATACCTTCCATTGAGCAAAAGCGCTCAGAAAATGTTACAGGCATCGCTTTGCTGAGCGGATCGGAAACGAATCGCTCATATGTGAACACTCTCATAGGGAAGCATTGCACAAGCGCTTTTAGGGCGATTTTGAAAATCAACGGCTCTTAAAAGAAACACAAAACGCCCTAGGTGTGAACAATACCTTACCGCATCCAGTAATGAAAATTACCGACTGAAGTACGACCATGTTCACAATGTTTTTCGTCTGAAACTACCGTTTGCAGAGAAAGTGCGGGAAAAAAAAGTGATAAGTGCGCTAACATGTGGGTGAAAAATTATTTTAGACGGAAATTTTGCACACAAAAAAAATGGAATTCATAATGAAAAAAAGTACTCCTTGTCTGATTAATTATTTTTTTTTTATCACCTCTAAGTACCTGGTGCTATTTTTCACTATACATCCAAATACATGCAGTCTAGAGCCTCATTACCTGTGTGTTCTGGAACTTTGGAAGTTTAGAGCAGCAAATGATAGTCCATTCACTTATTCCACATTTTTACAGAACGTTTATCGCATTTTTTTTCACTATTACAGTCGTGTTTTTACCAATATATTTTAACAATCTTTATTCTCACTGCATAACATTTTTGTGAACGTGGAAAAAAATCGGTAACTTACATTAGCTGTAATTTTCCAACTTAAATTTGGTTATCGCACATGATATTGTGAATGGAGGCCAATGTAGTATGGAGCGCTTACCTACAAAATCTGTTCATAGTATTCACAATCTGTTGGTTCTCATAATATATGGATGGGGTAAAATGGGTTAATTATCAGCCAGTTAAAATTGGATGTGGTTAGGCACCCTTAAAGGACAACTAATGAGGGATATGGAGGCTGCCATATTTCCTTTTAACCTGCCTGGGCGTTCTATTAAGATCGCCAGGGAGGCTGCGGGAGGGTTTTTTTTTAATAAAAAAAAAACTATTTCATGCAGCCAACTTAAAGTTGGCTGCATGAAAGCCCACTAGAGGGCGCTCCGGAGGCGTTCTTCCGATCGCCTCCGGCGCCCAGAATAAACAAGGAAGGCCGCAATGAGCGGCCTTCCTTGTTTTGCTTACATCGTCGCCATAGCGACGAGCGGAGTGACGTCATCGACGTCAGCCGCCTCCGATCCAGCCCTTAGCGCTGGCCGGAACTTTTTGTTCCGGCTACGCTTTGCTCAGGCGGCTGGGGGGACCCTCTTTCGCCGCTGCTCGCGGCGGATCGCCGCAGAGCGGCGGCGATCAGGCAGCACACGCGGCTGGCAAAGTGCCGGCTGCGTGTGCTGCTTTTTATTTGAAGAAAATCGGCCCAGCAGGGCCTGAGCGGCAGGCTCCGGCGGTACTGGACGAGCTGAGCTCGTCCAGACCGCCCAGCAGGTTAAACAATACCAGTTGCCTGGCAGCCCTGCTGGTCCTCTGCCTCTAATCTTTTTAGCCATAAACTCTGAACAAGCATAAAGCAGATCAGGTGATCTGACAAGATTAGCTGCATGCTTATTTATTTATTTTAATTATTTTTATTGAATTTTAAAACATACACAGCAAAAAACAAACAAGGTCAGTTGACAGTGGAGACCAACATTATCATATAAAAGTGTTGCCGTACGCATGCTTATTTCTGATGTGATTCAGACACTACTGCAGCCAAATAGATCAGCAGGACTGCCAGGCAAATGGTATTGTTTAAAAGGAAATAAATATGGCACCCTCCATTTTCTCAATTCAGTTGTGGTACACACATCCAATTTTGATTGGCCAATTATTGCCCAATTTTACCACCTAGATGTTTGAGACCTTACTTACACACTCTATTCATAGTATTAAAAATCTGTAGGCCCTCGTACTACATGGAGGTGGTATGATTGGTCCATCAAAATTGGATGTGTGTACTAATCTTTAAGATAGGGACACACCTTCAATTATAATTAGCCAATCACTGATTGATTTTACCACCTCAATGTATTAGGAGGCAGTGTTCTCCCCAGAATTTTTTTTCCAGCCGGGTGGGGCAATACTGAGAGAATGCAGGGCTGGTGCTTCTGTGAGCAACTCTGCTTACAGAATAGGAGGAAGTGAGCCGATGACAGCCGGGTGTCCACCAAAACTAGCCGGGTGGAGCACCCGGCTAAAAGTGCCTGGGGAGTACACTGGGAGGGTTTACCTACACAGCTTGTTCATAGTTTTCAATATCTGTTGACCCTCATAGTAGAGGCCTGAATCTAATCTGGTACCCGCAGATATCCGCGGGTTACCCAAAATGTGAGTCTGGTTCGGGTACCCGTTTTTGTTTTGTGTTCAGTGCAGGTTGGGTTGTGGGTAGATGTGATCGGAAGCCAGAAGAGGATATCTGGAGTGCAGCTAAAAAGCGTTGTTACGGATCGGGTGCGGGTATCGGAATGCCCAGAAAGCAGGTGGGGTGCAGGTAGCAGGGATGCAGGTCTTGAAAAGTAGACCCGCGCAGGCCTGCCACATGGAGGTGGTCTGTGATTGGCCAATTATAATTGAAGGTGGATACCAGGCTTTAGCGATGCATTGGTATACTCGATCGAGGTTTGCGTGTATTTGCATGTATTTTTGCAGTGTATTTGTTTACCACTACTGAAGTGCAACAGCGCATTGCGCCAAAATGTAACATGCTGCACTTTCCATAGCATGTTGCATAACGACGCACAGCGTGACCGACGTCCTGGGATTTCCATACGATTGGGCATATCACTGTGTATAAGTGAAACCAACACATTCGGAAAACCGCGCTGGAGTTCCCATAGTGTGATCAGGCTCAGTGGAGGCAGTCAGGTTCCTGTTTGTATACATAGAAAGTGAATGGCCACACTGGGTACTGGTTTCTGTATCTGGTGACGTACACATCTTATGGTGATGTTCACAGTGGGGTGTCGCGGTTCGTGGCTACGGACGCATTTTAAGGCGCAGTATCGCACTGTAATTGTAAGTCTGTGCAACATTCAGAGAGCATCTGGTGCAATCCAGCAGACTCCAGTATCCCAATGTGGCGCATGCAGTGAGTTCCAGCATAACGGTGAAGCAGAGCTCATGTGCCGGATGCTTCACTGTATGCGGGATATGTAACATGCAGCACCATTTCACCCTTCCAGTGCGTTCCACTTTTTACAGGGACCTTAACCAGCCCTCCCAGTGTGAACTTAGCCTAACAGTATCTGAAGGTTGGGATGAGGATTACCGGTATCTGAGGAACTCCAGTGAAAATAATGTAATAAAAAAGTGCTTCATTTTTACAATAATTATGTATAAATGATTTAGTCAGTGTTTGCCCATTGTAAAATCTTTTAAATCCCTGATTTACATTCTTACATTTATTACATGGTGCCATTTTTACTGTTGGCAGGTGATGTAGCTGCTGCATGTTTTTTGGCAGTTGGAAACAGCTATTTCCCACAATGCAACAAGGTTCACAGACAGGAAACTGCCAGAAGTACCACGGTCCTCAGAGTTTCTTGTGGGAGGGGTTTCACCACAATATCAGTCATACAGCGCACCCTGATGGTCTGTTTGTGAAAAGGAATAGATTTCTCATGTAAAAGGGGGTATCAGCTACTGATTGGGATAAAGTTCAATTCTTGGTCGGAGATTCTCTAAGTTGCACTAGAAAAGCAGCAGGTGATTGGGTGCCGCCGAAACACAGACAGTTCTCCTTTCTGATACTTTCAGGTTTGGAAATCTGATTGGTGCACTGTGCAGATTTTCTGGTTAATAAATGGGAAGACATGGGGAACGGTCCATTAGTTGTACGACAAGACAAATGCCATGATTATCATGCTTTTCTCCTGCTGGACTCAAAGCGCTTGAGCTGCAGCCACTAGGATGTGCTCTGTAGGCAGTAGCAGTGTTAGGGAGTCTTGCCCAAGATCTCCTTACTAAATAGGTGCTGTGTTACTGAACAGGAAGAGCAGAGATTTGAATCCGGGTCTCTTGTTTCAGAGCCAGAGCTCTTAACCAGTACACTATCCAGCCACTGAAAGGGCTGTCAGCATGGAAAACGTGGCATCTGGTTACTATGGGCAATGGCAGCATTTGGGCAACGGCAGAATCTAAGTATATGGTGGTGAATACATCCATGTACACACCATCACCCTCCTACTTCCAACTCCTATTCTACAAGAACTCTCCTCCAGGAGAACTCGCGCAGAGGCGTGTGACTGGGCTGTGTCTTGATTGGCTGGTAACAATCATGTGATCACATCTGACTTGTGCTTCCTGTGTGGGCCAGAACAGGAAGCGGAAGTCAGCTGTCACCAAGAACAGAGATGAGCCAAAAATTTCCTTCTATGCAAATTTACATGTAAGAAGAAACCGATAAATGCAGGGCCTAATCCGAATCACAACTCCATGATCAACTGATCAGTAGCTAATGCGTTTACACTGGCTGCTGGTTAATTGGTGAACAGTACACAGCTCTGATTAATTGCCAGCATAGTTCCATGTTCTTGTTATGTAGAGATTTGCATAGAGCGAGGACCCCGGTCACCCCTCGCTCACTGAGCTGCTGCTTTTCAGGCTGTGAAGAAAGTGGGTTGTTGTTGCTCATAGCAACCAAGCTGTCAGTTTCCGTGAACGAGAAGCTGGCTGTAGTTGTTTGGTTGCCTTGGCAGTGCAGACGCTTCATGTGTGTCATAGCTTAAAGGACTACTGAAGTAAGAGGGATATGGAGGCTGCCATATGTATTTCCTTTTAAGCAATACCAGTTGCCTGGCAACCTGGCTCCTCTGCCTCTAATACTTTCAGCCATAGCCCCTGAACAAGCATGCAGCAGATCAGGTGTTTCTGACATTATTGTCAGATCTGACAAGATTAGCTGCATGCTTGTTTCTAGTGTTATTCAGACACTACTGCAGCCAAATAGATCAGCAGGACTGCCAGGTATTGTTTAACAGGAAAGAATTATTTGGCAGCCTCCATATACCTCTCACTTCAGTTGTCCTTTAAGTGGTGCTCAGGATGGTCAGTGAGGGTAGGAACACACTAGGGAGATTTGAATATCCATTTTCCACTATCTGCAAACTTGGCCCTCCAGCTGTTAAGGAATTACAAGTCCCACAATGCATTTGTCTTTATGAATCATGACTGTGGCTGTCAGACTCCTGCAATGCATTGTGGGACTTGTAGTTCTTTAACAGCTGGAGAGCCAAGTTTGCAGATCACTGTGCTATGGAAAACGCATATGCGATTCTGCCTAGTATGTTCCTACCCTGAGACCTGCATGCAGAATAAGGGCTGGTGCACACCAGAGCAGTTCTGGAGCGTTTTTAAAAACGCTAGCGGTTTAAAAACTGCTTGGGTAACGTATTTCAATGGGCTGGTGCACACCAGAGCTTTTTATTTTTTCCACGAAACTCGGGGGCTGCAGCATTTTTTAGATTTCTGAGGAGTTTCTGCCTCAATGTTAAAGTATAGGAAAGTGGAAAAACGCTCTGAAAAATGCTAGATCAGAGCGAATTTCCAGGCGTTTGTTACAGAAGCTGTTCAGTAACAGCTTTTCTGTAACAATTTGTGAAAACTGCTACACAAAAACGCTCCAAAAACCGCTAGGCATGTTTAGAAAACCTCTCTTAGGGCTGGTTCAGACGGACGTTTGGAGGCGTCGCGTTCATTGGCGTCGCGGCAGCAATGCGTTCGGGCTTTAAGCAGCGTTCGCGTTGCGTTCGGATGCGGTCGCGTTTTTCTTCCCCTAGGGGGACATTACCCATCGCGGTTAACTGCCCCTGGAAGCTACATGTAGCTTCCAGGGGCTCCATGAACGCAAGGGAAAATCGAGACGCAAACGCGCGTGAAAGCTTGGTACAAACGCTCCCATTCACTTGAATGGGAGCGTTTTTAACGCCAAGCCCCGAACGCTGGCGGTAAACGCTCCGCAAGTGTCCGTCTGAACCAGCCCAAACCTGACTAGAATCGCTCTGAAAATCTGCTTCAAAAACCTCTAGCGTTTTGCGGATCTGCCGGCGGTTTTTGGTGTGCACTGGCCTCACTGCAGATGGTTTCAGCCACATCCACTGCTGATTCTCTTTGGCTCATTTGCAAGCTGAATTCAGTTTGCATTATATTTTCATGCAAGTTGGTATAATTCGTTCCTCACTGCCCAACTCTACGCTCTGCAAGGCATCAGGTGCAGAACCGGCTTCACCCGGCGCCACAGAACCTTCCGGAGCCGTTCCGCCCGCCTGTCAACCGCAAGGTAGGAATGTGATTGTAAGCTCTTGGGGCAGATTTACATTCATAGAGAACTTGCTGTGCGTTCTCTCTGAGGACAAGTTTTGCGTTTGTTACATTTCCCTGAAGTTATTTTGTACATGCCTGCTAGGTCTACGTTCTGACGTTGGCTTTTATGATTGTGTATAAATGTGATCGGAATTCCACCAATCAAAATGGACAGGAAGTGCTTGTGATTGGCCAGAGCCCAAGCAGCAGACAATATGCATGGGAGCTGCAATGATTGGGACGTCATTGGCCGCCTCTTCCCCATAGATGGGTGAATTGGTACAATGTTGGGGGTTTCAGTCATTGGTTTGATGTTGTGGATTCTCTTGGGAAGAGTTATAAGTAACATCAGATCAGCACACCGATGTCTCAATGCAGTATTCCATTTATTGTATAAGTCAACACTGAAAGTGTACAATGTATGTCTGCACTTTTGGCCCGAAACAATTGTCAAGTTGGTGTTGACTTATGCAATAAACTGAATACTGCATTGAGACATCAGTGGGCTGACCTGATCTTACGTATGCTTCATTAAGGTGACGTGGCTTAGCAAGGTCAAGCACCCAACGTGTGGGCAAGAAGTGCCATTCCAAAAACTGATTGTTGACTCTTGGGAAGAGTTGTTCTGTGCTGTGGAAAGGTTTCATGTGATCAGAGTTGTGATGTGAGAAGAGGCTGGCAGATCTCTCCATTGAAGCATAGATGGCTCAGTGGAGACAGATTGGAGCAGTCGGTATTAGTGTATTGGCAGTGTGCGTGGGGGTGAACAATGCTGGACCATGGCCTGTAGGTTTGGATCTCATGTACTATGTAAGGTGCGTACCACATCCAATTGTGATCGGCCTTTCACTGGTCAATTTTACCACATCGATGTATTAAGGGGGCCACTAACAATACAATTTGGTGAACAATCGTTTATGAACGATTATTCGTATGAGCGTTTGGGGCCACTAACGGACAAAAATCAGTCCCAAACGTTCATTTCCAATCATGAATATGAATAATCACTCAAACGATTGTTTGGCAAATTGTATCATTAGTGGCCACATTAAAGGACAACTGAAGTGAGAAATATGAGGGCTGCCATATTTATTTCCCTTTATACAATACCAGTTGCCTGGCAGTCCTGCTGGTCAATGCAATAATTTACTGAATAACACCAGAAACAAGCATGCAGCTAATCTTGTCAGATCTGAAAATAATATCTGAAACACCTGATCTGCTGCATGCTTGTTCAGGGGCTATGGCTAAAAGTATTAGAGGCAGAGGAGCAGCAGGAGTGCCAAGCAACTGGTATTATTTAAAAGGGAATAAATATGGCAGGCTCTATATCCCTCTTCCTTCAGTTGCCCTTTAAGAGTTTATTTACACAATTTGTTCATAGTATTAAAGATCTGTTAGCCCTTATACTACATGGCAGTATTAAAATTGGCAAAGAGTTACCCAATTAAAATTGTATGTGTGTACCTGGCTTTAGTCCTACCCATAGTGCTATATCAGTCCATACATTACACTGAGGAAGTAGAACATCAGTCTGCAGGTCCGGTTATGTCTCTGCATAATCCACAGGCTACAGGTGTGATATAAGCCACGCCTCTGCATGCTCATCTGGTTTTTATGATTTGCATATTCTCTTGCTGCCGTGACGTGATGCATTGTGGAAGTGCTCTGCTGATGTAAAGCTGAGTACTTGTAAAGACTGTGTTTTAATCTGGCCATACACAGCGCAACAGTCACATGATCGTTGTCTTCCAACAGGAAATGATTGAATGGGGAACAGTGATCAGATTTGCCACCTTATGCCTTATGATGCACATGCTGGCGCTGCTGTAATGGTCGTAGTACAAAGCTTTGCAGCCGGCGGTTCATTAGCACCAGCATCTTCCACAGCACTTTACAGAGTATATTGTCTTGTTACTAACTCCCCCAGAGGAGCTCGCAGTCTAATCCATACCATAGTCACATGTCTATCATAGTCTAGGGGCCTATTTAGGGGAAGCCAGTTAACTTCTCTGTATGTTTTTCGGGTTGAGGGAGGAAACCCGAGTGCCCGAAGGAAACACATGTAGACACGGGGAGAACATACAACTCTGTGGAGATAGTGCCCTGGCTGGTATTCGAACTGAGGACCCAACACTTCCGCAATTTCAGAGCAATTGCATTCATCGCTTTATTAGTACTGTACCGCGATCGCTCCAGAAACGCTCCAAAAATGCTGCAGGTAATGCGTTTGCGATTGGCGCTAATCCCAAAACGCCCCTGTTTGGTGCCGATCGCGGCAGTGCGATGGGTAGAATAGCACTAGCGCTTTTAAAAAGCACTTTGGCGATTTATCGGGAATCGCCCAAGTGTGAATGGGCCCTGAGGGGCAGTTAATAAACACTCACTCTCTCTCTCTCTCTCTCTCTCTCTCTCTCTCTCTCTCTGTACAGCGCTGCGGAAGATTTTGGCGATATATAATTACTATACAATAATAATTACGGTGCAGCGTGATTGTTCTTCAATCACATGGCAATGTATCTGAACAGTTGCATCGCGTTAGTAGTGCAACCATACAGTGAGGCATACGGTGCAATCAAAGTATGCTTCACTGCCACTGTAAATGCACACGTTACCCTGTAAGCACACAGCATGCAGCGCGTTATCTTGAAGAAACCCCTGTGCATCGCACCGCAATCAGCCCATAGTAATGTCATTACCTCTGCGTTGTGCGATGATATTGTCGGTTGCGGTGTGAAAGGACCCTTAGCTCCCTACAAAGTAGGAAACAAACATGGGGTACATAATAATACAGACAATAGTGTACACCAATATACAAAATAGTTAGTAATAATTACAGTGACAAAAGTAACACGATGAATAAAATGTATAATTAATTCCAAGACACAAAGGGTGAGAGAGCCCTGCCCTTGCGAGCTTACAATATAAAGTTATAGGGGGGAAACTACCAGAACTCTAGTGATTTTGGTTCTTTATGATGTAAATGAGTAAACAAAATAGTGTCTGATATGAAAGCCACACTCCAGTCAGATTTATGGCTGGTGGAATGTGGAAGTTTGCGTGTATGGGTGGGTTGGACGCATGTCCATGGTTGCGTGTATGGGTGGGTGGGACGCACGTGCATGCAATGCCACTGAGAACTTGATGCGGACCGTGGTCTTGTTGAATTGATAGGTTGTAGCTCGTGGTCCTGGGAAAAATGCACCATGTGGTCTTGTCACAGCGTATGGTCTTTTGATACAAGTAATGCATGCAGCATTCAGTCTTGTTGCAGTGTGTGGCCTATAGACGCAAATAATGGATGCAGCGGGTGGTCTATAGTCGCAGGCAATGGATGCAGGGTGTGGTCTATAGTCGCAGGTAACGTATGCAGCGTGTGGCCTGTATTCAAAGGTAATGATGCAGTGTGTGGCCTGTAGTCACAGGTAATGGATGCAGCGTGTGGCCTGTAGTCATAGGTAATGGATGCAGTGTATGGTCTTGTTGCAGTGTGTGGTCTGTAGTCACACATAATGGAAGCAATGTGCGGTCTGTAATCGCATATAATTGATGCTGCATTCGGTCTAGTTGCTGTGTGTGGTCTGTAGTCGCATGTAATGGATGCAGTGTGTTGTCTGTGGTCACACATAATGGAAGCAATGTGTGGTCTGTAATCGCATATAATTGATGCTGCATTCGGTCTAGTTGCAGTGTGTGGTCTAAAATCGCACATGATGCATGTTAGGCCTGAACGATTTTAGGAAAATATTTACTTGAGTGATTTCTGTCCAAAATCGTGATTTCGATTTGATTCACGCTCTGTGTTGCTCTCTGCCCGCTCTGTCTCTCTGTGTGTGTCTCTCTCTCTCTGCCCGCTCTGTCTCTGTGTGTCTTTCTCTGTGCCCGCTCTGTCTCTCTGTGCCCGCTTTGTGTCTCTCTGTGCCTCCTCTGTTCCCCAAGCTGCTGCAGTACTGGACATATCTTCCAGCAAGAGTCTAGCAATGCCTGTCTATCCACTTCACCTCCTGGAAGCTCTAATGCACAGCATACTTCCTGTATGTCATGTGACATACAGGAACCAGGAAGTATGCCAAGTTTTTGCAGTGTGTGGTCGCCGGTAATGGATGCCGCATTCATTAGTGTTGCAGCATGTGGTCTGTAGTTGCAGGTCATTGTTGCAGCATGTGGTCTATAGTCACAGGTAATGGATGCCGCATTCATTAGTGTTGCAGCATGTGGTCTATAGTCACAGGTAATGGATGCCGCATTCATTAGTGTTGCAGCATGTGGTCTATAGTCACAGGTAATGGATGCAGCATTCATTAGTGTTGCAGCATGTGGTCTGTAGTTGCAGGTCATCGTTGCATCATGTGGTCTATAGTCGCAGGTAATGGATTGAGGGTAGGAAACACTATGCAGAAACGATAGTTTTTGCGGAAAATGCACATAATGCAAGTCAATGGGCTGCATGAAAAACGCATGTTTGTGTTCTGCAATGTGTGTTTTTAACCATTTATTGACAATGGCACGTATTAAAACGCCAAGCTTTAGCGTGTTAACAGCAACATGACGTTTTAATACGTCATGTGTTCCCGCCGCCGCTCCACACGTGTGCGCACCGCTACCACCGCTGTTGCCGTCGGGATCCCGTGCTAAGTGATTGGGGAAGAGGACCGCGTGGTCCTCTACCCAATCGCAATGCCTGGAGTGAATGGACGTGACCGCGAACAGTGGCCACATCCATTTACAAAAACAGGAAACTGTCACAGTTTAAAAAAAAAAATAAAAAAAAAATCACTTCCTATAACTGGAGTGTTCACTAGCGCCATCTTGTGACCAAAAAGTACATTACACATATAGGCACATACATACCATGTACATACACAATATTAATAGATTACACTTCCAACACCCCCCCCCCCCCCCCCCCCAAAAAAAAAAAAACTTGTAAAAAAAAGCTTAAAATAAATATAGTCGCCTTAGGGTCTCAGCTTTTTTTATTCCATATTTTATAAGGGAAAATTAGTTTTACTTTATTACATAGGGGCTTATAATTATGGCCTGCACACAAAAAAACAGAAAAATAACACCTATATTTCAAAATAATATATTGTCACCATACATTGTGATAGGGACATAATTTAAATTGTTTAATAATCGGGACAACTGGGCAAATAAAATGTTGGTTTTATCCACAGGAGAATGTTTAATTTTAAAACTATCATGGCTGAAAACCGAGAAATGATGATTTTTGTTCCACTAGTTTTGTATTTTTCCCATTAAAACGCATTTAGAATTAAAAAAATTCTTAGCAAAATGTACTACCCACAGAAAGCCTAATTGGTGGCGAAAAAAACGAGGTATAGATCGTTTTCTTGTGATAAGTAGTAATAAAGTTATTGGGGAATAAAAGGGAGGAGCACTGACAGGTGAAAATTGCTCTGGTCCTTTAGGGTAAAAACCCTTTGGGGTGAACTGGTTAAAAACGCTGGTCTTGCTGCATATTTTTCCAACATGCATCAAAAACGCACATAATGAAAGTCAATGGTGACGCAGAGGTATTGCGTTTTAGTGTGTTTGTTTAAAAAAACAAAAACAAAAAAAAGTTTGCTGTATTTCAGCTTCCTGTTGACTTCCTAGTGATTTGCATAAAAAAGCTTGCAAAACACATATGCGATTTATATACGTGTGCTGTCACAACAGCCTCTCTATGTTATTTAACATTGTTTATATTCCTACAATAGTATGTTCCAGTTTCTCCTGCTAGATGTAGCTAGTTAGGTTATCCCAACTGTCACTCCCTGCTCAGCAGCCATTTCTAGGTCATTCTGTTATGGAGTGGAGTCAGTTGGTGAGGTAATCCTGTATGCACCTTGCAATCGCATCGGCTTTTTTACCTATGAAAAAGCTTTAAAAACCATCCCTGTATGCTTTAACCTCCTTGGCGGTAACCCCGAGCTAGGGTTGGGGCGGAAAACCGCGGCTCAGAGCGGTAATCCCGACCTCTGCTCGGGGTAGCTGCTGGTGGCTCTATGCAGAGCAATGCGCACAGCGGGAGCGTCTCTACATACCTCCCAGGGATCCCGACGTCGGCTGGCATTCTTCTTCCTTTCTCCTGGGGCTCTGCTTCCTCTGAGTGAGATCGCCGGCAATCTCACTTTAGAGTTGCAGCGCCACCTGGAGGATGGAGGCATAACTGCAGCGCTGGAGCCAGGGTGGTAAGTGGGGCTGTGCAGATCTCCCTGGCAGCAGGATTTTTTTCCAGGTTTTAAGGTCTGAGACCTGTTGCACACCAAGCATTTTTGGTAGTGTTTTCAAAACCGCTGCCGCCTGTGAAAACGCTTGGCTAATGCATCTCAATGGGGTGGTGCACACCAGCGGTTTGAGGTTTTTAGCAAACAGCAAACGTGGCTCCTGCAGCATTTTTGCGGTTTTGCAGATGTGTTTCTGCCTTAATATAAAGTAGAGGAAAAGCTCAAACCGCTCTGAAAAAACGCTAGATCAAAGCTGTCCAGGTGTTTTTGTCACAGAAGCTGTTCAGTAACAGCTTTTACTGTAACAATATATGACATCTGCTACACAAACGCTCCAAAAACCGCTAGGTATGTTTAGAAAACGTCTCTAAACCTGCCTAGTATCTCTCTGAAAATCTGCTTCAAAAAGCGCTAGCGTTTTGCGGATCTGCTAGAGGTTTTTGGTGTGCACTGGGCCTCAAAAGGTGGAAAATAAATTGTACCACTTTTAGACCCTAAAATGCGGAAAGAATCATACCGCCAAAGGGGTTAAAAGCAAGTAAAGATACTTCGGATTACACTGGAGTTTTATTTCATCGAGTTAAACTGCCTGTGGAGGTTTCTGAATCAGTGTGGAGTCCTATTCCTAAACAGACTGGGTCTTCTGAAGTGTGCCTCACACATAAAGCGGGAATCGAAACAGAACAGTAAAAACCTAGCAGGGGAAACTGGAATGTACAATTGTAGAAATATAAACAATGTTAAAGAGACTCTAAAGCGATTAAAATTTGCCATTTTTACCTTGTTGTTCACTTCAGTAGTCTCATCAGAAGTAAAGCGCCACATCCCCACCACAAAACGAGGGGTTTAGACCCCCCAAATCCCTGTGCAAAGTCCACGACCAATCTGGTCGTGGATTTTGTTGCACTGAGAGGCAGAGCTTTCAGCTTCAGCTCTGCCTCTCCTGACGTCAATCGCCGCACGGATCTCCGCCTCTCCCCGCCCCTCTCTCTGAAGGAAGACAGAGGGGCGGGGAGAGCCGGCAATCCACCGCGATTGACAGCAGTAGAGGCAGAGCTGAAGCTGAAAGCTCTGCCTCTTTCAGGAAGTGCCGTCCGGATGCCCCCCTCCCCGGGGATTTGGGGGGTCTAAGGCGCTTGTTTTGCGGCAGGGATGCGTCGGTTTACTTCTGATGAGAGTACTGAAGCGAATTATAAGGTAAAAATGTCAAATTTTTTTCGCTTCAGTCTCTCTTTAAATAACATATAGAGAGGCTGTTGTAACAGCACAATACGCAAACCCACAAACTCATTAAAACGTACGTAAAGCACAGGAAAACACAAACAGAAAATGCACGGAAAACACACTAAAAACATATATGCAGCAAAACACTATTTTTTACCGCACTTCCTAGTGTGTTCCCACCCTCAGTCTTTTAGCAGTGTGTGGTGTATAGTCCCAGATAATGGAGTTAGTGTACATTTTTGCAGTGTGTGGTCTTTAGTCACAAGTAATGGATGCATTGTTGGGTCATATTGCAGGTGTGGTTTAAAGTTGCAGGTAATTGGTACAACGTGTGGCCTATCGTTGCATGTAATGGATGCAGTGTTAGGTCTTGTTGCAGCATGTGGTCTGTAGTCGCAGGTAATGGATGTGGCCTGCAGTCTTGTTGCAGTGTGTGGTCTGTAGTCGCAGGTAATGGATGTGGCCTGCAGTCTTGTTGCAGTGTATGGCCTGTAGTTGCAGATAATGGATGTAGCCTGCAGTCTTGTTGCAGTGTGTGGCCTGTAGTTGCAGATAATGGATGCAACCTTCAGTCTTGTTGCAGTGTGCAGTCTATAGTCGCAGGTAATGCATGCAGCATTCAGTCTTGTTGCAGTGTGTGGTCTGTAGTTGCAGATAATGAATGCAACCTTCAGTCTTGTTGCAGTGTGTGGTCTGTAGTTGCAGATAATGGATGCAGCCTTCAGTCTTGTTGCAGTGTGTGGTCTGTAGTTGCAGATATTGGATGCAACCTTCCGTCTTGTTGCAGTGTGCGGTCTATAGTCACAGGTAATGCATGCAGCATTTAGTCTTGTTGCAGTGTGTGGTCTGTAGTTGCAGATAATGGATGCAGCCTTCAGTCTTGTTGCAGTGTGTGGTCTGTAGTTGCAGATATTGGATGCAACCTTCCGTCTTGTTGCAGTGTGCGGTCTATAGTCACAGGTAATGCATGCAGCATTTAGTCTTGTTGCAGTGTGTGGTCTGTAGTTGCAGAGAATGGATGCAACCTTCAGTCTTGTTGCAGTGTGTGGTCTTTAGTTGCAGGTAATGCATGCAGAATTCAGTTTTGTTGCAGTTTGTGTTCTATAGTCGGAGGTAATGCATGCAGCATTTAGTCTTGTTGCAGTGTGTGGTCTATTGCTACGTACACACATGCGACAACGATCGTTCGTTGAGGACGACGAACGAACTTTTAATTGACGAAAGAACGACCGAAGTAAAGTTAGTTGTAAAAAGTGTGTAACGATCACATCGTTAGAACGAACGTTACACCACGTAAAAGCACTTAATGCGCCTGCGCATAAAATTGTAAAGTTCCTTGGAGAAAAAGTGAAGTACGCATGTCCAGCCTGGTACGAACGATCGTTTCCAACGATGTACCACTTTTGCTAACGATCGTCGGTGGTAAAAATCCGCCAAGACAGAACTTTGTTTTGTAGCGATTTGCCTCGTTCATCGTTTGCCTTAATAGTCGTTGGTTCGTTTTTTGTAACGATCGTCGTTGGTAAAGATCGGGGAACGATCGTTACAAACGACTATAGTCGCATGTGTGTACGCACCTTATGGTCGGAGGTAATGGATGCAGAATTCAGTTTTGTTGCAGTTTGTGTTCTATAGTCGGAGGTAATGCATGCAGCATTTAGTCTTGTTGCAGTGTGTGGTCTATGGTCGGAGGTAATGGATGCAGAATTCAGTTTTGTTGCAGTTTGTGGTCTATAGTCGGAGGTAATGCATGCAGCATTTAGTCTTGTTGCAGTGTGTAGCCTATAGTTGCAGGTAATGCATGCAGCATTCAGTCTTGTTGCAGTGTGTGGTCTATAGTCTGAGGTAATGGATGCAGCATTCAGTCTTGTTGCAGTGTGGTCTATAGTTGCAGGTTTTTGCAACCTTTAGTCTTGTTGCAGTGTGTGGTCTATAGTTGCAGGTAATGGATGCAGTGTTGGGTCTTGTTGCAGTGTGTGGTCCATAGTCGCAAGTAATTGATGCAGCATTCAGTCTTTTTGAAGTATGTGGTCTGTAGTTGCAGGTAATGAATGCAGCATTCAGTCTTTTTGCAGCATGTGGTCTATAGTCGCAGGTAATGCATTCAGCTTTGTTGCATTGTGTGGTCTATAGTTGCAGGTAATGGATGCAGTGTTAGGTCTTGTTGCAGTGCGTGGTCTGTAGTCGCAGGTAATGGATGCAGCATTCGGGTTTGTTGCATTGTGTGGTCTATAGTTGCAGGTAATGGATGCAGCAATCAGTTGTGTTGCAGTGTGTGGTTTGCAGTTGCAGGCAATGGATGCAGCCTTCAGTCTTGTTGCAGTGTGTGCTCTATAGTTGGATACTATCGATGTAGTGTTCGGTTTTGTTGCATTGTGTGTCTATAGTCACAGGTAATGAATGCAGTGTTTGTGCTTGTTAGTGTGTGGTCTTAGTTACAGGTAATGGATGTAGCATGCAGTCTTGTTGCAGTGCATGGTCTGTAGTCGCAGGTAATTGATGTAGCATGCAGTCTTGTTGCAGTGTGTGGTCTGTAGTCGCAGATAATTGATGTAGCATGCAGTCTCAGGTAATGGTTGTGGCCTGTAGTCTTGTTACAGTGTGTGGTCTAGATTCAATTCACTTTGTCATTGTGTAACACAACGAAATTACTATAGTCACAGGTAATGGTTGTGGCCTGCAGTCTTGTTGCAGTGTGTGGTCTATAGTCACAGGTAATGGTTGTGGCCTGCAGTCTTGTTGCAGTGTGTGGTCTATAGTCACAGGTAATGGATGTAGCATGCAGTCTTGTTGCAGTGTGTGGTCTATAGTCGCAGGTAATGGTTGTGGCCTGCAGTCTTGTTGCAGTGTGTGGTCTATAGTCGCAGGTAATGGATGTAGCATGCAGTCTTGTTGCAGTGTGGTCTATAGTCACAGGTAATGGATGTAGCATGCAGTCTTGTTGCAGTGTGCGGTCTATAGTCGCAGGCAATGGATGTAGATTGCAGTCTTGTTGCAGTGTGCGGTCTATAGTCGCAGGTAATGGTTGTGGCCTGCAGTCTTGTTGCAGTGTGTGGTCTATAGTCGCAGGTAATGGTTGTGGCCTGCAGTCTTGTTGCAGTGTGTGGTCTATAGTCGCAGGTAATGGATGTAGCATGCAGTCTTGTTGCAGTGTGTGCTCTATAGTCACAGGTAATGGATGTAGCATGCAGTCTTGTTGCAGTGTGTGCTCTATAGTCACAGGTAATGGATGTAGCATGCAGTCTTGTTGCAGTGTGCGGTCTATAGTTGCAGGTAATGGATGTAGCATGCAGTCTTGTTGCAGTGTGCGGTCTATAGTTGCAGGTAATGGATGTAGCATGCAGTCTTGTTGCAGTGTGCGGTCTATAGTTGCAGGTAATGGCTGTGGCCTGCAGTCTTCTTGCAGTGTGTGGTCTATAGTCACAGGTAATGGATGTAGCCTGCAGTCTTGTTGCAGTGTGTGGTCTATAGTCACAGGTAATGGATGTAGCCTGCAGTCTTGTAGTGTGTGGTCTATAGTCGCAAGTAATTGATGCAGCATTCAGCTTTGTTGCATTGTGTTGTCTATAGTCATAGGTAGTGGATGCAGTGTTTGTGCTTGTTGCAGTGCATGGTCTGTAGTCGTAGGTAATTGGTGTAGCATGCAGTTTTGTTGCAGTGTGTGGTCTGTAGTTGCAGGTAATGGATGCAGCATTTATTAGTCTTGTTGCAGTGTGGTCTGTAGTTGCAGGTAATGGATGTAGCATGTAGTCTTGTTGCAGTGTGCGGTCTATAGTCGGAGGTAATGGATGTAGCATACAGTCCTGTTGCAGTGTGTGGTCTGTAGTTGCAGGTAATGGATGTAGCATGTAGTCTTGTTGCAGTGTGCGGTCTATAGTCGGAGGTAATGGATGTAGCATACAGTCTTGTTGCAGTGTGCGGTCTATAGTCGGAGGTAATGGATGTAGCATACAGTCTTGTTGCAGTGTGTGGTCTATAGTGGCCTGCGGTGTGTGGCCTATAGTAGAAAGTAATGTGGATGTAGTGTTCAGTCTTGTTGTAGCATGTGGTGTAGTCGCAGGTAATTAATGCAATGTTTGTGCTTGTTACAGTGTGTGGTCTTAGTTACAGGGAATGGATGCAGCATCTCCTAAGAGGCATTGCCAGCTTATGCCCCCTCATGTTCCCAGCAGTGCCTCCTGAGTGTTGGCTCTGTACTCTGGTTCTGGTGCAGGCAGGCTTGGGGTGATGCAGTGCTGGTTCTGCACTCTGTCATACTCTGGTTGTGGTTATGCAGTGCAGGCTCTGTACTCTGTCATACTGGAGTTGGGTTGTGGTGCTGGCAGTGTTGGGATGATGCAGTGCAGGCTCTGTACTCTGTCATACTGGAGTCTGGTTGTGGTGCTGACAGTGTTGGGGTGATGCAGTGCTGGTGCTGTACTCTGTCATACTGGAGTTGGGTTGTGGTGCTGGCAGTGTTGGGGTGATGCAGTGCTGGCAGTGTTGGGGTGATGCAGTGCTGGTTCTACACTCTGGCATACTGGAGTCTGGTTGTGGTGCTGGCAGTGTTGAGGTGATGCAGTGCTGGTTCTGCACTCTGGCATACTGGAGTTGGGTTGTGGTGCTGGCAGTGTTGGGGTAACACAGTGCTGCTGGCTCTGTACTCTGTCATACTGGAGTCTGGTTGTGGTGCTGGCAGTGTTGGGGTGATGCAGTGCAGGCTCTGTACTCTGTCATACTGGAGTCTGGTTGTGGTGCAGGCAGTGTTGGGGTGATGCAGTGCTGCTTCTGCACTCTGTCATGCTCTGGTTGTGGTGATGCAGTGCTGGCTCTGTACTATTGTCATACTGGAATGGGGTTCTAGTTCTGGTGCTAGCAGTGTTAGGGTGATGCAGTGCTGGTTCTGGCAGCGTTGCAGTGCTGGCCCTGCTGTTTCCTGTATTCCTATTTGTCATGTGGTGTCACTGTGTGTTGATCTGTCACTGTGCGGCTCCTCTTCAGAATAGGCTGACTGTGCAGAGGGGGCTTCTGAGTCTTTGCCCTGAGGGGGGGTCTCAGCCCTGGGTGTGCGAATCTCTGAATGGAAGCTGAGAGGCGCATCATGTGACTGCAGCCAGCTCCACATTAACCCCTCTGTGGCTGCAGGAATACGGCAGACTGGCAGCGTTAGGGATGGTTCCCTGCTGCGGTGGGAAATGTCACTTGCACACCCCCTGGAGGTACGGCCTGCAGGCTGCAGATTACCACGGTGCTCCGTGTAGCAGATGTACAGTGTGCAGCATAGACAGGCCCCCTCTCCTGCTCTGGCCTGGAATGCAGCAGGAAGTGGCGGTGCGCAGACAATGAGCAGCTTGTGTGATGCACTGGAGACCGCCGTGTCACATCCCTTTCATTCCTCCGCCACCTGGTGTATGCAGGAAGGGGGGACTCTGCACCAGGCGACATGTAGAATGCTGGTACTTGTAGTTCCACTACCGCGACATTTCCAGGGGCAAGTGATGTTGCCATATCCTTCTCTTGCTTGACAGCCACCAGTCAGATATTCCAGCCATAGTTCCTGGCTCTGCTTCTGCCCACTTTGGGGTGTCACCTTCCCCCCCCCCCCCCCTCCTCTTCTTGCAGTCTTGACCATAGAATGGCAATAGAAACCATCAGCGGAATGAAGGAGCTGTATGAAATGGACATGGGAAGTGTACAGATCTCAATTTGTACAGCGCTACAGAATATGTAGGCGCTTTATAAATCAATAATAATCTGGGAACTCAGGAGGGCAGAGATAACTGCACCATGCTCCATGAAAGATAGAGGACTCTAGAAGTGTAGAGATTTCTGCAGCACTGTTCCCCTTCTCTCCTCCTGATACAGCCAACACCAATAGTGGATGAAATGCAAAACGCAATGATCTGCCGATCCAAGCCGGTACAGTCGCATGTGACCTGTGGTTTAACTGCGGCTGTGTCGGGGTTTTCCAAATGCTTCACTTTCTACTGTCTTGTTTCTATCACCCCCCCCCCCCCCCCCCAGTAAGCCTCACTGTGTCCTGTCCCCTACCTCCCCCCCCAACGGGCCTCGGTGTGTCCTGTCCCCTTTTTTCTCCTTTTCCCCCCCAGTAAGCCTCACTGTGTCCTGTCCCCTATCTTCTCCTATTACCCCTCCCCCCAACAGGCCTCAGTGGGTCCTGTCCCGTTCTTTTGCCTCCCCCCCCCCCCTTCCCCCAGCAATGTCCGGTTCCCATCTTTCTCCCAGCCCCAAGCGGGCCTCGCTGTGTCCGGTCCCCTTTTTTCTCCTGTTCCCCCAGCAGGCCTCACTGTGTCCGGTCCTGTCTCCCCTTGCGATGGGCTTACATGACAAGGAAGAATTCTCTGTACTCTGCATTAGTGGGATCATGTTAGGTAGTTGCTGAGCTATCAGTAAATGGCACGTTCAGCGTTTCGCCTCTCGGTGGGGGTGGGGGGGGGGGGGGATGGAGACAGCTGGGAGAAGAGGAGGGGGGTGAGTTGGTTCCTGGTGCCTCGCACTGCCTAGGAGGCCTCTTTGTGTGCTGAGCTGTGTTCGCCTGAATGTTGGATCACTGCTGGTGAATTGCAGAGGGCTGCAGGCCTTTCTCCCATCACATACATCCCACAATGCATTGTGCTCTTGCCAGTGGCCTGAGAACCTCATGTGTGGTTCCTCTGGTTGCTGGTGCACCCCTCTGTCCCCCATAACAGCACATGCCTAACAGAGGTAACAGAGGTACACACCTAGCCGCTCACTCCGCTCTTCCAATGAACTCCGCCTAATCGCCCCCCGCATCACCCAGTCTCATGCACGCCTCCAGGACTTCTCAAGAGCTGCTCCAACACTATGGAACTCCCTACCTCCACCCATTAGGGCAGCCCCTCCTTCAACATCTTCAAGAAAGCCCTCAAAACTCACCTTTTCACTCTGGCCTACTAACCCTCACAAGTGCTCTAAACCTACAGCTGAACTCTGGTCCCTTACCATTCGTGTCCTTACCTCTCCCTCTAGGTTGTAAGCCTTTGGGCAGGGTCCTCCTCCTTTTGTGTCCTACCTGATCATGCACCTCCATTACTGTGCACCAATGCTATGCATCTGAGTGAACCTAACTTGCCTAATCTCCATGCTCCATCCAGTGACTGACTAAGCATTACCTTGTACTCATACTGTGCTGTGTGATCTGGTTTTCTTGTATTCCTGTATTGTCATATTGCTGTATGTCACCCCTAAATATTGTCTGTAACCTAAATTAATGTTCAGCGCTGCATAATATGTTGGCGCTTTATAAAAACAATAAATAAATAAATGCCTATGGAGAGGGGGTATAAATGGCATCACTTGTGAACTGACAGAGATAGTCCAGGTATGTTGTCTGTGCTCTAGAATGATATCCTGGGAAGCCAGGCAGCCCCACAATCTCCGGTACTCACAATGGAGAGGAACTGTGCTGCATTACAGCGCAAAGGCATAATGTGCTGCATACATTTCTCTGTCAGTGTGATAAGCACATTGTTGTACATTATTACTCTTTTTTATTTAGATAGTGCCAACATATTCCGTAGTGCTGTACATATAACAAACATTTTGGGAAGCATAGATACATGAGGCTCAAAACTCTGTACACCAGCTCATCCAGCAATATTATTATTTAGTATTAATATAGCCAGGGCTGTGGAGTCGGTACAAAAATCTTCCGACTCCTCAGTTTATGAAACCATGACTCCAACTCTGGGTACCCAAAATAGCTCCGACTCCTCGATTCCGACTCCTTAGTCAAATACTTAACAGGGCTGTGGATTTTGTACAAAAATCATCCGGCTCCGACTCCTCAGTTTATGAAATCACCGACTCCAACTCTGACTCTGGGTGCCCAAAATTACTCCGACTCCTCGACTCCAACTCCACAGCCCTGAATATAGCACCGACATCCTCTGCGGCACTGTACATCGTCTTGTCACTTGACTGTCCCTCAGAAGGACTCACAATCTAATCCCTACCATAGCTATATGTCTATGTACTGTATGTATCGTGTAGTGTATGTATCATAGTCTAGGGCTAATTTAGGGGGGAAGCCAATTCACTTATCTGTATGTTTTTGGGATGTGAGAGGAAACCGGAGTGCCCGGAGGAAACACATGTAGACACGGGGGGAACAAACTCGATGCAGATAGTGCCTTAGCTGGGATTGAACCAGGGACCCAGCGCTGCAAGAGAGTGCTAACCACTACGCGATCGTGCTGCCCTAGTAAATGCATAGTTGTGTGGTTTGAGACATTACCACTTGTAATGTGCGGTCTTTTGGCCTCTGTACCAGCGCAGCGGCGAGTCATATGCGGCAAGAGGGCAGGACCAAGATTCCCAAAACCAGGATTTCCTCTGCTGAAGGGGGTGTGGTAGAAGTCAGCAGAGCAACAAGTCCCAGAACTGATGCCAGGAAGTGGATACTAGGGATGCAGGAAACACAAGATTGGGTGTCTGGGGCACTGTAGTGCCTGGATGATGTAATAGTTAAGGGCTCTGCCTCTGACACAGGAGACCTGGGTTTGAATCTCGGCTCTGCCTGTTCAGTAAGCCAGCACCTATTCAGTAGGAGACGCTAGGCAAGTCTCCCTAAAACACTGCTACTGCCTATAGAGCGCGTCCTAGTGGCTGCAGCTCTGGTGCTTTGAGTCCGTCAGGAGAAAAGCGCAATATAAATGTTATTTGTCTTGTCTTGTGACATAAAGGAGAATGCAGTAAATGATTCAGGATACCCTCTGTTACGTTATTTATCCTGTTCTTAGCATCATAACCACTTCCTATATCTATTTATTCCTGTATATTGGTCTGTAGCCCCGCCCTCCCAGTGATGTTGAGCCTAGGTTAATAAGATATGTGGAATTCCCACCCCAGAGCATTCTGGGAAACCAGGTATATTTTATACAGGTTTCGGAACTCTCCGTAAACAAACATTCCGCAGTGACGCACCTGACAGGACTGAAGATGTTGCCACCTGTGATAAATTTCAGAATGTAGATCAGGATGAGGAAAGATTTGACAATGAGCAAACTCTTAACTAAATAATTTATAAATTAATATTGTAAAAAGAAGAAATTGTATTCATTCTGTTATTTTGACCACAGGTCCTCTTTAATCTCATGCCCATATCCTGCTGTGTAAATGTATCACACCTCAGATCTGCTGGTTGTGTGGCGTGAAGGACAACTGTAACTAGAGGGATGTGGAGGCTGCCATATTTATTTCCTTTTAAAGGAATACTGTAGGGGGGTCAGGGGAAAATGAGTTGAAGTTACCCGGGGCTTCTAACGGTTCCCCACAGTCATCCTGTGCCCGCGCAGCTACTCCCCAATGCTCCGGCCCCGCCTCTGGTTCACTTCTGGAATTTCAGACTTTAAAGTCTGAAAACTACTGCGCCTGCGTTGCCGTGTCCTCGATCCCGCTGATGTCATCAAGAGCGCACAGCGCAGGCCCAGTATGGTCTGTGTCTGCGCAGTACGCTCCTGGTGACATCAGCGGGAGCGAGGACACGGGCGTGCAGGCGCAGTGGTTTTCTGACTTTAAAGTCAGAAATTCCAGAAGTGAACTGGAGGCGGGGCCGGAGCATCGGTGAGTGGCTGCGCCAACACAGGATGTCTGCGGGGGACCATTAGAAGCCCCGGGTAAGTTCAGCTCATTTTCCCCGACCCCCTACAGTATCCCTTTAAGCAACACTAGTTGCCTGGCTATCCTGCTGATCCTCTGCCTCTAATACTTTTAGCTATAGACCCTGAACAAGCATGCAGCAGATCAGGTGTTTCTGACATTGTGAGATGTAACAAGATTAGTTGCATGCTTGTTTCTGGTGTGATTCAGACACTACTGCAGCCAAATAGACCAGCAGCGCTGCCAGGTAACTGGTATTGCCTAAAAGGAAATAAATCTGACAGCCTCCTTATCCCTCTCATTGCAGTTGACCTTTAACTGTGTCATTTCATGTTGCTCTTTGCAGTTGTGTATTATGTCTGTCCTGCATTGTCACTGTATCATGGGGTGTGTGTGACGTGTGTTATATGGTATACTGTTGTCAGTCTTGTAGAATTGTCTGATGACGTTGCAGATTGCTGTAATGCGCCGGTATTCTCTTCTGAGCGGCGTTGTGTTGTTGTTGCTGCGATGGTGCGGTTGTGCAAGGTCTATATATAACACAGGCAGTCATGTTTTCGTTGTGCGCACAGTGTTGGCAGAGGAGCTGCTGTTACCCAATCCCTGTGAGTCACACCACTTACTTTCTGTTTTCCTTTTCCACTCAGTGACCTTTTCCCGAGTTCAGTAGGAAGCTGTTTGTTTTGTGTGCGTGTTGGAGGTGTTATCTCCCAGTTCAGAGGTCAAATGTGTCTGCTACACGTCTGTCTCCCCACTGCTTGTCTGTCACCCCTAGCCTACAGGACAAACGCATGGCAGCTCCTCTGTCTCCCCAGATCTCTCCCAGTGTCCCCAGCCCAGTGGTCAAACTCCTGGCTGCACCCTCATCTCACTGTACTTCACCCAGAAAGTCCCTGAGAGTTTATATAGTCTTCTCTTTACTGCGGTGTCCAATGAAGAGTAGCAGATTGCACCTGCTACATGTATGTTCCTCTGACATACGAAAAACAAAAGTTTGCTTTCCTAAAACAGAAAGAATTTGCGATAATTCAGGTTGGAGTGAGCTTGAGATGTCTCCCAGTGCATCACTGCTGAATATATGCAAATTAACCATTGTACCCTTACGGTAACACATAAGTGACTACAGTGACAACATATAACATTTGTAAAGTGCTTTTCTCCCGCAGGACTCAAAGCGCATAGGCATGGCTCAGACCAGTAATTGGTAAATTGTGGTAGAGAGGAAGACTTCTATAAGTCCACAAATGCCAGCTCGGCATTTCAGTCTGCATTTGAATAACTTCAGGGAAGGGGGCTGTCTTTACTTGGTGTGGTAGGGAATTCCAAGGGGTAGGGGCAGCATGACAGGAAAGCTCTGGCTCCAAAGGTTTTGAGGTGCACTCTGGGAGTGACAAGGTTTATGGATCTTGCTGACCTGAGGTTGTGAGAGGTGTGGTGCAGCTTCAGCAAGTCCTTCATGTATCCAGGGCTCAAATTGTGTAGGGATTAGAATGTCAACAGTCCAATCTTGAAGAGTATTCTCCATTTTGCAGGTTACCAGTGTAGTGAGCGAAGAATCAGTGTAATGTGGTGAGGACACTAGCATGTCTTCATACAATGTCGTCATATAATGAGGGCCCTGTCCTGTCTGATGTAAACTGTTTTGCTTCATTTCTCTGTTCTAGAGGCTTTTCAGGTTCTCCTACGGTCCATTGATCCATTGCCATGCACAAGTGACTTGCTTCTACTGGGCATGTGCAGACCTTACACTTCCTTGCTAAGCACAGGCCCACTCGTCCATGGGCAGGGACACAGCCAGAAGAAACCTATTCAACTCACGCAGAGTCATATAAGTAAAGATAGTCCCTACACTTCAGTGGTGGGCTGCAGGAGGTTAGTATGTTACTACCTCTTTTACACTTCAGGCGTCCTTTAAATATCAGTTAATAGTCTTGGTTCCAGAACATCCTGTTCTGTTGTAATGGCTGGGTAAATAACCGGCAGCAGTTTCCTCTAGAGTTGCATAGCAGCCAGCTGGAGGTACACAACAACGCAGTATGAGTGTGCCCTGGACACATGTTATGCTGTCTGCTACTTTCCTTGCCTTGAAGAAGGAACTTGTCCTGGTTCTGAAAATGCTGAATATTAGAGGACTGAAGCGAGAGGGATATGGAGGCTTCCATATTTATTTCCTTTTTAACAATACCAGTTGCCTGGCAGTCCTGCTGATTCTCTGCCTCCAATACTTTTAGCCATAGCCCCTGAACAAGCATGCAGCAGATCAGGTGTTTCTGACATTGTCAGATCTGACAAGATTAGCTGCATGCTTGTTTTTGAGGTGATACAGACACTACTGCAGCCAAATAGAAGAGCAGAGCTGCCAGGCAACTGGTATTGTTTAAAACTTTGTCCGGCAGACCCGAGAAAATTGAGCATTTCTGCGTCCCACTGGGCGGAACGAATCCCATAGCAGAGCGAGGCGTCCGTACCGGTGCAGAATGATGCTATTGTCGGGCCCCAATGAACTCTGTCAGCCGCGAGGGGTAGCGGGGTGACCCCATAGGCCCAGCGTCACCCAGAGATGTCGGCATTCGTTGTGCTGCAGCATCTCGGCATTGTGGGTAGTGGAGTTTGTGGAATTTTAAGCAATACCAGTTGCCTGGCTGTCCTACTGATTCTCTTCCTCTAATGCTTTTAGCCAGGGCTGTGGAGTCGGTACAAAAATCTTCCAACTCCGACTCCTCAGTTTATGAAACCTCCGACTCCGGGTGCCCAAAATGGCTCCAACTCCTCGACTCCAACTCCTTAGTCTAATACTTAACAGGGCTGTGGACTTTGTACAAAAATCATCCGACTCCTCAGTTTATGGAATCAACGACTCCCACTCCGGGTGCCCAAAATTGCCCCGACTCCGACTCCACAGCCCTGCTTTTAGCCATAGCCCCTGAACAAGCATGCAGCAGATCAGGGGTTTGACATTGTGAGATCTGATGGCATTAGCTGCATGCTTGTTTCTGGTGTGTGATTCAGACACTACTGTAGCCAAAGAGATCAGCAGGGCTGCCAGTCAACTGGTATTATTTAACCATTTAAATATGGCTCACGTCAGTTGTCCGTTAATCATCGTTGACCAGGAAAACAATTTTTATAATCCATTGTGATGGATCGATGGTACAGATTTGTTGATGGGTTTGGGTTCAGGGATTGTGAAAGTACACTGTCCACTTTCAGTACGCAGGAGGCTTATTTCCCCCCTGCAGGGATTCCCCTTCTGAATACTTTATTTCCTGCTGCCATGCTGTGGAATGGAGTCGGTGGTTATTTATACTCTGGTCATGTGGCTGCCCTCGGGGGTCCGGCATCAGAAGCCGTGGCTGTAGATGGTATGCTGTGGAATGGTGTCAGTGGTTATTCATGCTCAGGTCCCGTGGCTGCACTCTGGGTCTGGCATCAGAAGCCGGGGCTGTGGATGGTATGCTGTGGAATGGTGTCAGTGGTTATTCATGCTCTGGTCCCGTGGCTGCACTCGGGGCTCCGGCATCAGAAGCCGTGGCTGTAGATGGTATGCTGTGGAATGGTGTCAGTGGTTATTTATACTCTGTTCCCGTGGCTGCACTCTGGGTCCGGCATCAGAAGCCGTGGCTGTAGATGGTATACTGTGGAATGGTGTCAGTGGTTATTCATGCTCAGGTCCCGTGGCTGCACTCTGGGTCTGGCATCAGAAGCCGGGGCTGTGGATGGTATGCTGTGGAATGGTGTCAGTGGTTATTCATGCTCTGGTCCCGTGGCTGCACTCGGGGCTCCGGCATCAGAAGCCGTGGCTGTAGATGGTATGCTGTGGAATGGTGTCAGTGGTTATTTATACTCTGTTCCCGTGGCTGCACTCTGGGTCCGGCATCAGAAGCCGTGGCTGTAGATGGTATACTGTGGAATGGTGTCAGTGGTTATTCATGCTCAGGTCCCGTGGCTGCACTCGGGGGTCTGGCATCAGAAGCCGGGGCTGTGGATGGTATGCTGTGGAATGGTGTCAGTGGTTATTCATGCTCTGGTCCCGTGGCTGCACTCGGGGGTCTGGCATCAGAAGCCGGGGCTGTGGATGGTATGCTGTGGAATGGTGTCAGTGGTTATTCATGCTCTGGTCCCGTGGCTGCACTCGGGGGTCCGGCATCAGAAGCCGTGACTGTAGATGGTATGCTGTGGAATGGTGTCAGTGGTTATTCATACTCTGGTCACGTGGCTGCCCTCGGGGGTCGGGCATCCGAAGCCGTGGCTGTAGATGGTGTGCTGTGGAATGGTGTCAGTGGTTATTCATGCTCAGGTCCCGTGGCTGCACTCGGAGGTCCGGCATCAGAAGCCGTGGCTGTAGATGGTGTGCTGTGGAATGGTGTCAATGGGTATTTATGCTCTGGTCACGTGGCTGCACTCGGGGGTCCAGCATCAGAAGCCGTGGCTGTAGATATTATGCTATGGAATGGAGTCAGTGGTTATTCGTGCTCTGGTCCCATGGCTGCACTCTGGGGTCCAGCATCAGAAGCCGTGGCTGTAGATGGTATGCTGTGAAATGGTGTTAGTAGTTATTCATGCTGTGGTCACGTGGCTACACACAGCGGTCCAACATCGGAAGCCGTGGCTGTAGGTGTTACACTGCTATGCGGTGGAATGGAGTCGTAATGGAATAAATGTGGTGGCACCCCTTCCCCTTCTTTCTGGCCTCAGATCAGCCAGTCATAGACATGGCACCCCTCACCTGGCATCATGGTCGCACCCCTTCCCCTTCTTTCCAGTCTCCTATCTGCCATTCATAGACTTGGCATCCCCTCTCTGGCATCAGGGTGGCACCCCTTCCCCTTCTTTCCAGTCTCCTATCTGCCATTCATAGACTTGGCATCCCCTCTCTGGCATCAGGGTGGCACCCCTTCCCCTTCTCTCCAGTCTCCTACCTGCCAGTCTTAGACATGGCACCCTCCTCTCTGGAATCAGGGTGGCACCCCTTCCCCTTCTCTCCAGTCTCCTATCTGCCATTCATAGACTTGGCATCCCCCTCTCTTGCATCAGGGTGGCACCCCTTCCCCTTCTCTCCAGCCTCCTATCTGCCAGTCTTAGACATGGCACCTCTCTGGCATCAGGGTGGCACCCTTTCCCCCTCTCTCCAGTCTCCTATCTGCCAGTCTTAGACATGGCACCCTCCTCTCTGGCATCAGGGTGGCACCCCTTCCCCCTCTCTCCAGTCTCCTATCTGCCAGTCTTAGACATGGCACCTCCTTTCTGGCATCAGGGTGGCACCCCTTCCCCCTCTCTCCAGTCTATCTGCCAGTCTTAGACATGGCACCCACCCTCTCTGGCATCAGGGTGGCACCCCTTCCCCCTCTCCAGCCTCCTATCTGCCAGTCATAGACATGGCACCCCCTCTCATGCATCAGGGTGGCACCCCTTCCCCCTCTCTCCAGTCTCCTATCTGCCAGTCATAGACATGGCACCCCCTCTCATGCATCAGGGTGGCACCCCTTCCCCCTCTCTCCAGTCTCCTATCTGCCAGTCATAGACATGGCACCCCCTCTCTGGCATCAGGGTGGCACCCTTTCCCCCTCTCTCCTGTCTCTATCTGCCAGGCAGACATGGCATCCCCTCTTTGGCATCAGGGTGGCACCCCTTCCCCCTCTCTCCAGTCTCCTATCTGCCAGTCATAGACATGGCACCGCCTCTCTGGCATCTGGGTGGCCTGTGCCGTGCTGTCAGGGTTGCTTTGGTGATGGGAACTGTGTGTTCTCCCGGAAGAGCAGAGAAAGAAAAGGGAGTATAGAATGTGCCAGCACAGAACAGGATGTTTGATGTGTGAATCATGGAGGGGGGGGGGGGGGGGGGGGATGATTCAGACGAGAATTGGAGCGTTCGGGGACATTCTGTATTTACAGTCTGTGTATGTGCGAGTACCGTATATAGCAGAGAGTAACCTGGTTCTGTGAATGAGCCTGAGCTGTCATTCATGCTGTCTTCCTAGCCTGATCTCACAGCGACTAGCTCAGCTGCTGGTTGAGAGAAGGACAAAGACCCCATTCAGCAGCTGGTATGTCACCCCCCCTCCCCCCCTTCCACGCTCACTGCCATTGTTCACAGCTCCAGTGCCATAATCTGCAGGAGGCACACGAGTTCAGCCTGACAGACAATCTGCACATTTATTACTGAGTATAATCTATACAATCAATATCCCCTGTGTGCCGGGGTCAGCCAGCGTGCTTGGCTTCCTGCAGGCCCCCCTCTGTATCGCTATCTCGCAGGGCGAAGGTTCTCTTGTGCAATGTATGCTGCTCGTGGCCAATTGCAGGCCAGCCCGTGTGTTGCTATGTGGCTGCGTAGCACCTGACAAGACGGCATGTTCTGACCTCAGGTTACCCGTCCTGTGTGTCTGGATTATGTGTCTCTCTGTAGGCAGTGTTGAGTATACACAGAGCTGTGATTGGTGCTCAGCTTGCCATTCTTCTTCTATGCACAGAGCGAGCGTTGCTCAGTTCTGCAAACAGATTCCAAGAGCTCCCTGATCCTCTCCCTGAAACCACTTTCCTTCTCAAATCGGATTGCAACTTCAGAGTCCTCTGATCCAATCCTTTCAGATCTGACCACAGCTTCCGAGAACTCCCTGATCCCGACAAAGCTCTCAGGTCCTCTCAGATCTGACCACAGCTTCCAAGAACTCCCTGATCCCAGCAAAATTCTCAGGTCCTCAGATCTGACCACAGCTTTCGAGAACCCCCCTCTCAATTCCTTAGATCTGACCACAGCTTCCTAGAACTCCCTGATCCTGACAAAGCTGTCAGGTCCTCTCAGATCTGACCACAGCCTCCAGGGATCCTAGATCTTGACTCCATTTTCCACTTCTCTCTGATCCTACCACAGCTTACAAGGGCTTCCTGATCCTTGCACAACTTCCAGGAAAACAACTTCCGAGTCCTCTTATGTCTGACCACAGCTTAGAACACCTTCCTGATATAGTTTCACAGTCCACTTAGATCAGACCACAGTGTTGAGAGCTCTTTAGAACCTCCTGATCTCGATGCAACCTTCCGGTCATCTCGCGTCTGACCACAGCTTCTGAGACCTCCCCTCCTTACAAATTTTTCCCAGATTTGACCACATTTTCTGAGAGTTCACTGATCTTTATACCCCTTGAGGGATCCCAGATGTGGACAACTTTTGAAAGACCTCTCAAATCTTTCCACAACCTCTTGGAGACCACCTAGATTCGGACACAACTTTTGCCAGCGATCCCTCACCCTGATGCTTTCAGCTTTTTCTGGAGTCTAGAGCCATCACGATTCCACGATGTGAGGAATTGGCCTTTTTTTTAGTGACTTAAGCCTGATCACTCCTACGTTATACTTCATCATTTTGTGGCTGACGAGGACCACAGGATCAAGACTACATTAGGAAGCTCTAATCTGGGTTCCACAGATTATTATAGCTCTGTGTTAATTGATATGGTGTCCATCAAGAAGTCCTCACTCCCCAATGTTGACCATTCGTAACACTCCTGACTTGGACTTTAGTGACCTATTTTTAACACCGGAAACCAGGGTGGAGAGTTGTGGGAATCTGATGGGAAAACCAGGAGTTTACATCCAGGTACGAGGAACAGCACTGGATAGAAATGGCGGTATAGTGTTGTGGTTTGCTAAGTAGAGTTTCTTGTCTGATACCAGTCACGGCATTGATCATTTGTTACATATCTACATATCCTGTCATACATGTTGATCTGCTCTCAACATGATCCTCTCCTAAGGCTGTTGTGTCAGGGAAATGAAGTAACTGAAGAGTGAGGCGCAGGGGGCGTGCATGGACAGTATGGCGGGAGGCACATCTCGTGCCCGTTAACAGAACGGGCATAATGACGAGTAATTTATAAAATCACTGGGGGCGATGGAATTAAATACGCACTTTCTTAGTGTTGCACTTTCATAAAATAAATTTTCTGGTGATTGACATTGGTTTCCAGTTTAATGTTGCTACAGAAAAAGTTAGAGGAACTGCCGCGAAAATCTTAAAACTTAAAACACATAAAAATAAGAAGTACATTTCTTCCAGCGATAAATGAGCCATATATTTCTTTTCTCCTAGGTTGCTGTCTCTTACAGTAGGTAGTAGAAATCTGACATTACCGACAGGTTTTGGACTAGTCCGTCTCTTCATGGGGGATTCTCAGCATGGCCTTTATTCTTTATAAAGACATTCCCTGTAAAAAAAAAAAAACTATACAAAGATGCTGGCCAGCCTCCCTGCTCGCTGCACAGGTTTTTGGCAGTTGGACAGAGCAACTGCCATTCACTAAATGCTTTTAAAATTAAAGAAAAACCTAAGTACCCCCTATGAGAAGATGGGCTAGTCCAAAATCTGTCGGTAATGTCAGCTTTCTACTACCTACTGTAAGTGACAGCAACATAGGAGAAAAGTAATTAATGGCTCATTTAACGCCGGAAGAAACGTACTTCTTATTTGTACATTTGTAATCTTACATTTTAAGATTTTCACAACGGAGGAACGTGATAAATAAAATAGCTTTTTTTAATTACAATATTCAGTTATAAATCATTTAGCTGATGTTTGCCCATTGTAAAAATTTTCCTCACCCTGATTTACTTTCTGACAATTATCACAGGTGGCCCCATCAACTTTACCATCTCCATGTAGTACGAGGGTTTACTTACACAGTGTGTTCATAGTATTCAATATCTGCTGACCCTCATACTAAATGGAGGTGGAAAAAGTGGTCAGTGTTTGGCCAATCATAATTGGAAGTGTGTACTTAGCTTTAGTCCTGTCAGGTGCTGCTCTGCGGCATGTTTGTTTAAGAGCTCTAAAGTTAGTATAAAATACACCTGTTCTCCCAGAATGCTCTGGGAGTGAGAACTTTGCATATCTAATCAGCCTAGGCTATGATATCACTGAGAGGGCGGGTGTTACATAGCAGTATACAGCAATCTATAGATAAAGGAAGTGTTTCTGATGCTGAAACCAGGATATTTCATGTAAGAGTCAGTATCCTGGATAATTTCCTGCATTCTGCCATATGTCACTACAGTTCCTCTTTAAGAAGTAATAAACAGTTGCACCATCCGCCTCTGGTAGACGTCCCAAGTGTTGTGACGGTTTGTTTACCTCCGCGTCCCTGTTGCGCAATCTTTGTCACATGTTGTCCTGAGCTGTGTACCTCGTGTGTTTGTTATCACCTGTTCTGCCTGGCACTGTGAGTTTCCATCACCCACTTCTGATTTATGTATTCTCTACAACGCTGTGATACAGTAACGCTGCATGTACAGTTCATGCTCATTTATCCAGCACTGACTGGGATCGGCTCGGGGATTATTCGTTATGCCACATTGGATGGTGATCTATGTTTGTATGGACAATTGTAACGAGAGGGGATATGGAGGCTGCCATTTTTGTTTCCTTTTAATTAATACCAGTCGCCTGGCAGCCCTGCTCGTCTATTTGGCTGCAGTAGTGTCTGAATTGCACCAGAAACAAGCATGCAGCTAATCTGACAATGTCAAACGCCTGATCTGATGCATGCTTGTTCAGGGTTTATGGCAAAGGATCAGCATGGCTGCCAGGCAACTGGTATTGCTGAAAATGAAATATGGCAGCCTCCATATCCCTCTCACTTCAGGTGTACTTTAAAGTGAACGCAAGGAGGCAGGACAAAAAAAGTTTGATACTTGCCTAGATGGAGGATAGCTCTGGATGGTTCAGGGGCTTCCCTTGTCCTCTCCCCCACCACTGCTACGTACGGACCCTGTGAACATATCAGAGAATAGATTGTTGTACATGATCTAGTGATGGTGATACAAGCCCAGCCATATAGTGTCTCTGCGTTAGTGCCGCCGCGGCTGAGCAGTAAGGAAAACCGCTCCTCCAGAAGTGGCTTGCAAGTGCCAATTTATTTTAGCATATTTTTGTATTTCTTATTTGTTCATTTCCTTGCTACTAATTAGTACTGAGGTAATGTGTATTTTATGTCCACGTGTCACTAGGGGGCAGTGTGAGACAATAATAGAGGACTTCTGCTTTCAGTTTCTGTATTTTCTGTTAACAGGGAGAGATCAAAGCATTCCAAGACATTTACAGCACAAAGCAGTGCACTGATCTCAAACAAGTGAAATGAAGTGGGAGGGATGTGGTGGCTGCCGTGTTTATTTCCTTTTAAACAATACCAGTTGCCTGGCAGTGCTGCTGACCTCTGGCTGATCTCTAAATCACACCTGAAACCAGGGCTGTGGAGTCGTGGAGTCTGAGTCGTGGAGTCGGGCAATTTTGGGTGCCTGGAGTCGGGAAAAAATGCACCCGACTCCGACTCCTTATGAATTTGTAACTGTAATTAAAATAGAAAATATGATAAAATGTTCTATTTCTCAGATAATAGTCATTAAAAATAATGTATATATACAGTATATATACAGTAATAGCTGTGCTTAGTCCACAAAAATGAAATAAACCAATCAAAATTAGTTACTTGTGCTGCTTCAATAAAGCAGTCCCCGTATTTTTAAGGTCAGATATACATATCTGATTGTGACTGTATATATGATGTGTACACAGGAATCTCTTATATATACTAAATAACATCTATGCTGTAAGAATAAAGCCTGATGTGTAGCCGTGTCACTAATAGAGATGGTCAATGAGATGGAAATAATTCTGCATTGATGCTGATTTATGCAAATGTATGCACTCCCTTTGCTGATGAAATCAAATAATTTGATATGTTGTTAAAATTTGGTTTGGTGACTACAAATTAAAGGGTAACTAAGACGGATGAAAAGTAAAGTTTTATACATACCTGGGGCTTCCTCCAGCCCCCTTCAGGCTAATCAGTCCCTCGCTGTCCTCCACCACCCGGATCTTCTGCTATGTGTCCTGGTAATTCAGCCAGTCAGCACTGTCCGGCCGCATGCCGCTCCCACAGCCAGGAACATTCTGCACCTGCGCAATAGTGCTGCACAGGTGTAGTATGCTCCTGGCGGCGGAGTGTGTGCATGCGCACTACGCCCGACTGGCTCAAGTACCTGGACTCATAGCAGAAGATCCAGGTGGTGGAGGAGGACAACGAGGGACTGATTATCCTGAAGGTGGCTGGAGGAAGCCCCAGGTATGTATAAAACTTTAATTTCATCTGTCTCAGGTTTACTTTGTTACACAGTAGTACTATACTCTACATATGCACTCCCCACAGAGCTGCAGGGAATCCAATGAGAATGCTGTGCACATTGAACACAGAGGTGTTGTCTGTTTACAATCTCCTCATTCCCCTGCAGAGTACCTGCACATCATTATTACATGTACCCACACTTACATTGCCTAGGGCCTGATAGATGTTCTTTGTTCCGGTTTGTACCTTTTACAAGTACTCTTACCAAGGACTAGTTTTAGTCTAAAGGGAATAAATATAGTAGTCTACATATCCTTCTCACTTCAATTGTCTTGTAAAATTCCTAAGCGTTGGCAGTTAAGAGACGAATTTCATGTTACATACTTTTAATCAACAAAATTGTAATATGCAAATTAGAGGAGTCGGAGTCTAGGAGTCGGAGTCGGTGAAATCCTAAACTGAGGAGTCGGAGTCGGTGGATTTTTGGACCGACTCCACAGCCCTGCCTGAAACAAGCATGCCGCTAATCCAGTCACACTAAAGGCCCATACACACGTCTGATTTTTTGGAACGACGGGTCGTTTGAACGACCCGTCGTTTAGACGTCTGCCCGCTAAATCGGACGTGTGTACAGACTGTCGTTCGCGTGATAAGGCTGAGTCAAACTCAGTCTTATCACGCCAACGACAGTCTGTACACACGCCCAATTTAGCGGGCAGACGTCTGAACGACGGGTCGTTCAAACGACCCGTCCCAAAAAATCAGACGTGTGTATGGGCCTTTAAAGAGACTAACAAAATTTTCAGCCTTAATTCTTCTATCCTATAAGTTCCTATGCCTGTTCTAATGTGCTCTGGCTTACTGCAGCCTTTCCCTTATTGCACAGTGGCTGTGTTATCTCTGTTATATGATCTAATCTGTTTTCTTCTGTCGGGCTAAGGCTGGAATGTGTGGAATGTCCAGGGCTGCTTGTGATTGGATAGAAGCAATACACACCCTCTTCAGGCCCCCTGCAGGCTTTGTATGACTCACACAATCTGCTTATGTGAGCCTATCACAAGCTGGTTAGTTTGTTTGTAAACACTGCCTAAAACTGTTAATTACAAGCCAGGATTGCAGCAGAGAGTGGCAGAAACAGTACAGAGGAGTCCAGGAGAACATAATGAATAGAATAGTATGCTTTTTGCTATAAAAAATTTAGAGTACAGATTCACTTTAAGGTGGCCATACACTGGTCGATTTGCCATCAGATCGACCTACAGATAGTTCCCTCTCTGATCGAATCTGATCAGAGAGGGATCGTATGGCTGCCTTTACTGCAAACAGATTGTGAATCGATTTCAGCATGAAATCGCTTCACCATCTGTGAAGCTGCCGCCTCTTCCCCCCCCCCCCCCCCCCTCCTTGAAAACATTACCTGATCCGGCCAGCGCGAGTCCCTCGGTCTCTACTGTCTTCTTCTCTGCTCTGGGCTCCATTGCTGCAGCTTCACTGTACTTCCTGTCCGGAGAAGTTTAAACAGTAGAGGGCGCTCTACTGTTTAAACTTCCTGTCGGGACAGGAAGAAGTGAAGCCTGCCGGAGCCCTGCGGAGAAGGAGCAGCGGTGACAGCGGGGATACACGCCGGCCGGATCAGGTAATGTATAGCCGCCAGCGTCGGTCGTCGGACACTCGAAAGCCGCTATCGACGCACTCCCGACCCCCAGCGATCGAGCGAAATCTTCCGCACAGATGGATTAACGGGAGCGATCGATTTCGGACGGAAATCGATCGTTCGGTCAGCATTTGCGCAACGATTTCACAGCAGATTCAATCACAGTGATTGAATCTGCTGTATTTTGGCAGGAAAATCGTTAAGTGTATGGACCCACTTCAGTCAGAGCACCTGATCTGCATGCTTGTTCAGGGTCTATGGCTAAAATGTTAGATGCAAAGGATCAGCAGGACAGCCAGGGAATGTGCATTGTTTAAAAGGAAATAAATATGGCAGCCTCCATATACTGTACCTGTCTTTTAATTTGCCCTTTAAAGTGGACCTGAACTCTTTCACAGGACACTAGGAAAACATAACAGACATGCACCCTGTATGTATTTAAAGCGTTTAGCCTGTGTAATTCCCCCTCATTTGTGTCTAATCACTAGTTGTAATTTGATCCTCCCCTGTGTCACATGACTGCCTATGGCAGATAAGCCCATTTGAAAGCACAGGCTGTAAACAATATGTCTGCTTCCATGAATCAGAACGTAGAAACTGTGCAGATTTATTTTAGGATTTGTATCAGCTGTACAGACATGTTTATTGTTTAAAGGTTATTGTGTTGTTGTGTATCTTTTGGAGCAGAGAGGAGTTCTGAGTTCAGGTCCACTTTAAGCATGGTCGATGAAATGCTAATAATTTTGAGTTGCTGTTTAGGGAGATCACCATTATTAGTTTGAGCATTCAGTAGTTATAACACCAACATCCTTCAGCTGCTTATACTAGTGACGGACTGGTAGGTTGTCTATTTACTTTCACCGACAGCAGTTTTGAGGGTGGTTAAACACCCTCTGCTACAGTCAGACTGAATATTAGACAATTGCCCACACTCTGAGTTGTGGGCCGACGCAGCAGAGAGGAGGTAGATGTTAGCGTCAAGCATGGGCAAACTTGGCCTTCTAGCTGTTGAGGAACTACAAGTTCAACAATGCATTGCAGGAGTCTGACAGCCCGAGTCATGACTCGTAAAGGCAAATGCATTGTGGGATTTGTAGTTTCTTAACAGCTGGAGGGCCAAGTTTGCCCATGCCTGTGTTAGCTGGTGCTGATGGATGAACTCTGCAGCACCGGGGATGAGCAGGACACCTGATAGTAGCCCCCTGTGCCTCTCCCATAATCCTCTGCAGCACCAGTTATGAGCTGGACACCTGATAGTAGCCCTCTGTGCCTGCAGCCCTGTGCCTCTCCCATAATCCTCTGCAGCACCAGTTATGAGCTGGACACCTGATAGTAGCCCTCTGTGCCTGCAGCCCTGTGCCTCTCCCATAATCCTCTGCAGCACCATGGATGAGCTGGACGCCTGATAGTAACCCTCTGTGCCTGCAGCCCTGTGCCTCTCCCATAATCCTCTGCAGCACCAGGGATGAGCTGGGTTCCTGATAGTAGCCCTCTGTGCCTGCAGCCCTGTGCCTCTCCCATAATCCTCTGCAGCACCAGGCATGAGCTGGGTTCCTAATAGTAGCCCTCTATGCCTGCAGCCCTGTGCCTCTCCCATAATCCTCTGCAGCACCAGTGATGAGCTGGACACCTGATAGTAGCCCTCTGTGCCTGCAGCCCTGTGCCTCTCCCATAATCCTCTGCAGCACCATGGATGAGCTGGACGCCTGATAGTAGCCCTCTGTGCCTGCAGCCCTGTGCCTCTCCCATAATCCTCTGCAGCACCAGGGATGAGCTGGGTGCCTGATAGTAACCCTCTTTGCCTGCAGCCCTGTGCCTCTCCCATAATCCTCTGCAGTAGCGGATGGGGACTGACTGGCCTCTCTGTTCCTGCTGAGCTCAGCCAAAAGCCTCCTCAAACAGGCACCCATGTGATGGATATAAAGGATCGGTCCTCTTTGTAATGCCTGACTGCCCCTTCTCCACCCCCCAGGCTGAAAGTGGCATCCCCAGCACGTAGGACAAGTTCTGTCCTGTCCTTCAGTCACTCTGCAGGCCTCACCTCACTCAGCTCTGGGATTTTCCTGAGACACCCCAGAGTGTGGCCAGCCTTCCCTAGCTCTGGGATTTTTCTGAGACACCCCAGAGTGTGGCCAGCCTTCCCTGCAGCTGTGTCTTTATATCTTCCTTGCAGAAACCACACTCCATATCCAGTGAGTTATACCGTAATTATGTATTTATGTAGCAATGACATCTTCTGCAGCACATTACAGAGTACATAGTCATGTCACTGACTGTCCTCACAGGAGCTCACAATCTAATCCTACCATAGTCATATGTCCTACCATATTATTATTATGTATTTATACAGCACTAACATCTTCTGCAGCACATTACAGAGTACATAGTCATGTCGCTGACTGTACTCAGAGGAGCTCACATACTAATCCTACCATAGTCATGGTCTAATATCCTACCATATTATGTATTTATACAGCACTGTGAGGAGCTCACAATCTAATCTTTGCCATAGTCATAATTGAATCTCCTACCAGATTATTATTGTGTATTTATATAGAACTGACATCCTCTGCAGCACTTTACAGAGTACATTGGCCTCAATTCACTAGGATTATCTCCTGTCTTTAAAAACTCTTCTAGAGTTGTTACCATGGAAGGCATGTAGTATTCAGGAAACCTTTTACCTCAGGCAAACCTAAAGTTAACTCTTCTGTCTTTAAGTTAACTCTCCAATCCTTAAAATAACTCCATAGTTAAAGACAGGCTGTTAATTAACTGCATGTGAAAATAACTACAGAGGAGGTAACTTAACTACAGAGGGGGTAAATTAACGACAGAGGAGGTAACTTAAGGAATGAAAAGATAACTCTCTCACTGTGTGGAGGTAAGTTTTCTCTTGCCTTATTATCTCCAGTATGATCTTAGTGAATTGAGGCCATAGTCATGTCACTGACTGTCCCCAGAGGAGCTCACAATCTAATCCCTACCATAGTCATAGTCTAATGTCCTACCATATTATTATTATGTATTTAAAAAGCACTTTACAGAGTACATAGTCATGTCATGCCAAAACGTTGCTGACACAGCTCTAGTGGTTCCCAGGCCTAAAGCAGACTACACTTTTCTCTTGAGTTGGGTACGAAGTCGCTGTACTGTCCAGTAAAGGTAGCCATACATCTACTGATTTTGCTTCAGTTGACAACATGATCAACTTTATTGGGTGATCAACATCAGTATGATTGATAAAGTCGATTGACTAGAGGCACACATACTGTAAGCGATATCCTATGTGTTTCATCTTCACTGATCGATCTGACTGATGTCTCCATGCTCTCAATGCAAAAATCGATTGCGTGGCGATCGAATGATATGAGAACAGCAGATTCCTGTGCAAGCAACATCTTTCATTCTGCTTCATGAACAGAGTTGGCCGATTTGATATATCGGCCATTTTTCATAGATTAGGCCTTCTGGAACACACTATATTCTCTCTACTCGATAAAATCATGAAATGGTCCTTCATACAGCCAAATCGCCAGATGTATGGCCACCATAACTGTGTGAGACTTGCAGGCCGATGCACCTCACAGAGCTGACCCTGCAGGGAAGCCACACGCAGGCTCTTGAAGTCACTGTACAATTTCCGTGAGATCTTCCAGGAGAATTCGTATGTATGTTAGGCCATGCTGGGCTCCAGGGAGGGCTTGTGTGTCTCCGCTGCATCCTCAGTCCCTGATTGGTGGAGCTTGTGTCTCTGCTGCATCCCCAGTCCCTGATTGGTGGAGCTTGTGTGTATCCGCAGCATCCTCAGTCCCTGATTGGTGGAGCTTGTGTGTCTCCACAGCATCCTCAGTCCCTGATTGGTGGAACTTGTGTGTCTGCTGCATCCCCAGTCCCTGATTGGTGGAGCTTGTGTGTCTGCTGCATCCCCAGTCCCTGATTGGTGGAGCTTGTGTGTCTCCGCTGCATCCTCAGTCCCTGATTGGTGGAGCTTGTGTCTCTGCTGCATCCCCAGTCCCTGATTGGTGGAGCTTGTGTGTCTCCGCAGCATCCTCAGTCCCTGATTGGTGGAGCTTGTGTGTCTGTGCTGCATCCCCAGTCCCTGATTGGTGGAGCTTGTGTGTCTCTGCAGCATCCTCAGTCCCTGATTGGTGGAGCTTGTGTCTCCGCAGCATCCTCAGTCCCTGATTAGTGGAGCTTGTGTGTCTCCGCAGCATCCTCAGTCCCTGATTGGTGGAGCTTGTGTGTCTCCGCAGCATCCTCAGTCTCTGATTGGTGGAGCTTGTGTGTCTGTGCTGCATCCCCAGTCCGTGATTGGTGGAGCTTGTGTGTCTCTGCAGCATCCCCAGTCCCTGATTGGTGGAGCTTGTGTGTCTGTGCTGCATCCCCAGTCCCTGATTGGTGGAGCTTGTGTGTCTCTGCAGCATCCCCAGTCACTGATTGGTGGAGCTTGTGTGTCTCTGCAGCATCCCCAGTCCCTGATTGGTGGAGCTTGTGTCTCCGCAGCATCCTCAGTTTCTGATTGATGGAGCTTGTGTCTCCGCAGCATCCTCAGTCTCTGATTGATGGAGCTTGTGTCTCCGCAGCATCCTCAGTCTCTGATTGGTGGAGCTTGTGCATCTCTGCAGCATCCTCAGTCCCTGATTGTTGGAGCTTGTGCATCTCTGCAGCATCCCCAGTCCCTGATTGGTGGAGCTTGTGTGTCTCCGCAGCTTCCTCAGTCCCTGATTGGTGGAGCTTGTGTGTCTCCGCAGCATCCCCAGTCCCTGATTGGTGGAGCTTGTGTGTCTGCAGCATCCTCAGTCCCTGATTGGTGGAGCTTGTGTGTCTCCGCAGCATCCTCAGTCCCTGATTGGTGCAGCTTGTGTGTCTCCGCAGCTTCCTCAGTCCCTGATTGGTGGAGCTTGTGTGTCTGCAGCATCCTCAGTCCCTGATTGGTGGAGCTTGTGTGTCTCCGCAGCATCCCCAGTCCCTGATTGGTGGAGCTTGTGTGTCTGCAGCATCCTCAGTCCCTGATTGGTGGAGCTTGTGTGTCTCCGCAGCATCCCCAGTCCCTGATTGGTGGAGCTTGTGTGTCTGCAACATCCCCAGTCCCTGATTGGTGGAGCTTGTGTGTCTGCAACATCCTCAGTCCCTGTTTGGTGGAGCTTGTGTGTCTCCGCAGCATCCCCAGTCACTGATAGGTGGAGCTTGTGCATCTCTGCAGCATCCCCAGTCTCTGATTGGTGGAGCTTGTGTGTCTCCGCAGCATCCTCAGTCCCTGACTGGTGGAGCTTGTGAGTCTCCGCAGCATCCTCAGTCCCTGATTGGTGGAGCTTGTGTGCTTCTGCAGCATCCCCAGTCTCTGATTGGTGGAGCTTGTGTGTCTCCGCAGCATCCTCAGTCCCGGATTGGTGGGGTGGATTTGGTGACGCTCAGTCAGTGACACTGATAAGTGATTCCGGGATTCATCGGTCGTTGTTCCGTCCTATCCATTGTGAGAGGGTTTCAGTGGCCGGGGACAATGCCAGCTTTGTTTGCCAGGATAAGTTGGCGCCTGGCTCTGCATTGTGTGTGTCTGATTTCCTCCTTTGTGTGCTAGCATCAGGAGTGTTCTGCTCTGGCACCTGGCGCTTGTGAGGGCCCAGTACCAGCCTTCCTGGGGCCTGCCGCCCTGGGCAGCGCATGAGGTGAGTGCAGCATGGGGGGCTTGGGGGGTTTGTTACTCTTGTAGTTGTCAGGACGCTGTGATGTAACACGTAGGCATGTTTGTGGGAATGCAGTGAGCTACAATCTTCATTCTCTCTCCGTTTTAGCAGTTTGTTGCTGGAGCAGGGTCTTCCTCATAGAGGACAGGTCTACCTAGCCACACCTACTTAAAGGGGCCCTGTAGTGACATATAGTAGACTGCAGTTCATTATTCAGGATACCCACTTTTACGGTCATTTTCTGGTTTCAGTATCAGAAACACTTCCTATACCTATATATTGCTGTATATTGATATGTAACCCTCCCTCCCAATGATGTCACAGCCTAGGCCAGGCATGGGCAAACTCGGCCCTCCAGCTGTTACGGAACTACAAGTCCCACAATGCATTTGCCTTTATGAGTCATGACTGTAGCTATCAGACTCCTGCAATGCATTGTGGGACTTGTAGTTTCTTAATACCTGGAGGGCCAGGTTTGCCCATGCCTGGCTTAGGCTGTTTAGCTATGCGGAATTCTCCTCCTCCCGAGCATTCTGGGAGACCATGTGTATATATATTTTCTTTTTTTATAAATACTTTATTTCAGGGTTTTGTTTTGTTTTTTATTTTCTCCGAAGAGAAAAATAAGTAAAACAGTTGACAATATGAAACCTTCACAGTATGTAGTCCTCTAGCCACATCAGACATTTGTAAAGAACATTTTGCTTAGAAAATAACTAAAACACAGGAACCCCCCCTCCCCCCTCCATGCTCCCTTCCCACCCACCCCCATGCCATTGTTTCCTTCTTTATAAAATGCCATTTTACCAATGTATCTGGAAGGCCTGGGAGAGTGTATGTGTTGAACAGAAAGTACGGCCTTTGAAAAGACGTAGAGTTTTTCCTTAAGGTTTTTAGCCTCCCTGGCGGTATGATTATTTCCAGATTTTAGGGTCTTCTCTGAACATTCAGACCCTAAAATCAGGAAACAATCATGCTGCCAGGAAGCCAGCAGCAGCCCCTGCTCTCACTCACCTCCCTGTGCTCCAGCGCTGCAATTTTACCTCCATCCACCAGGTGGCGATGTAACTGTGGTGAGATGAATGACGGTGATCTCACCAGAGTTACTCAGAGCCTCAGAGGACCGGAAATAGAACCGCTATACATCTGGATCGCCCGGGAGGTATGTAAAGGCTCCCTGCTGCCTCCATTCACTTCCATTAAGCCTCCAGTGGCTAGCCTGTGCTCAGCTCGGTATTACCACCAGGGAGGATAGAGTTCCTTGTAGATCCTGTATTGCATACCAGGATGTGTACGGTACTTATTAGGTCAGGTTAGCTATTTCTTGTTGGTTGAAGGTTACAAGTATGAAACGTTGTATATATATATATATTTTCAATGGCTTTAGGACTCTCCGTAAATAAACATTCTGCAGATATCACCTGACAGGACTGAAGATGTCACCACCTGTGATGCATTTTAGAATGTAAATCAGGGTGAGTAAAGATTTTACACCGGGCAAACGCTGGCTAAATCATTTATAAATGACTATTATTAAAAATGACCAGATTTAGGCGTAGTTCACATTATAAATCGCAAGCGCTAAGTGCTTTTCAAAGCAATTTTCAAAGCGATTTCCAGTCGATTTTTTTTTAAAGCAATTAGTGATTTTCTCAAGCATTTTTTTAAGCACTTTTGTTTGGCAATTAGCGGGGTGTTTTTTTTTTTTTTTTTTTTTTACCACAATCAGGAAGTGAACTCTTTGACCTGGAACGGAATCTATTTATAGAGGAACTCCAGCCTAAACAAACATACTGTCATTAAGTTACATTAGTTATGCTAATTAAAATAGGTAATGTCTCTTACCCACCCTGTTTTAAAAGAACAGGCACATGTTTGATTTCATGATGGCAGCCATCTTTTTGGTTGAAAGGAGCTGACAGGGAGCATGAGACACAGTTCCAACTGTCCTGTGTCCTGAGCACCTCTCCCTGTTGCTAGGCAACGTGAATAGCAACATAGGAAATCTTATCATGCTCTGCACAGCATCGGGAAAAAAGCCCGGGCTTTTTTTCTTTGATGGGTGGAGCTTAGGTAAAAATGCAGCTAAAAATGATGCTTTGGTAAGAAAAACAAAGTTCTGATGCTGTGAAACTTTTAAAGAAACATCAAGCCTTTTCAGTTCTGCTGAGTAGATTTTTAGTCCGGAGGTTCACTTTAATGTTTTTTTACAAAAGCGCTCACGAAATCGCTTTTTCAAGCACTTAGCGAATTTCCTATACCTCGCATTGAAGCGCAAACACTCAAGAAATGGAGCAGGACCCGCGTTTGCAATTGGAAAGAAAGCACATCGCTCATGTGAGAACACTCACATGTAAGATCATTGCTCAAGCACTTTTATTGCGCTTTTTAAATCACAAGCTCAAAGCGCTCATAGTGTGAACAAGCCCTTATTGATTATTTTGATTACAGTTCCTCTTTTATTCTTGCGCTGGGCACTCGCACATTGTAGAATTAGACGTTGCTGTCGGCACCAGTAGGGGGCAGTGGTTGGTTCTGACAAGTACTTCAGAGATCGACAGACAGGAAAAGGTAAGTGCCGGTTCAAGAAAACCTTGTGAGGGTCTGCTCTGATCCAAAGTTGGATGGTGTGTTCACGGCTGTCACATATTGATGGCGCAATGGTCGCAAAACTGAAAATAGACTGCTGAGATAATGAATGGGTATGCAGCACTGATGGTAAATAGGACATTGGTAGGATAGAACGGAGTCTCATGGTTTTATTTTCAGTTTAACATATTAATTTTTAAAAGAGTTATCAGGGGAAAAATTATTAAATAAGTGCTACTTACCGGGGGCTTTCTCCAGCCCCAAGCTCCCAGCATGTCCCTCGCCGCAGCTCTCCCCGCAGCCGTTCGCCGCAGCTCGCTCTCGGTCCCAGGCAGTCCGCTCCGGCACACGTTGCGGTGATTGACAGCGCCGCTTGCGCAGGCACAGTACAGGTCGACCTGGAGGTCGGCCTAACGTCATCGCCGGAGACCTGAAGCGAGCTGGGGCGAACGGCTGCGGGGAGAGCTGTGGCGAGGGACATGCTGGGAGCTTGGGGCTGGAGGAAGCCCCCGGTAAGTAGCACTTATTTTATTCATTTTCCCTAATAACTCCTTTAAGACTGAATTCAGCAGCGGCAATGACAGTGTGATTTAAAATCTGTTTCATTCGGCTGCAAAACTGATAGAAATAATGACCCTTTTAACTTTCTAGTACTTAAAAGGGAACCAGAGATGTGAGACCTATGGAAGCTGACATATTTCTTTCCCTTTAAACAACACCAGTTGCCGGTCAGTCCTGTTAATATTTCTGGTCAGTAAGGTCTAAAGGTGCATACACACGCACTACCAGCAGCAAGGGTCTGACGGAGTCGTCGTTGCTGCTGGTAGTGCGTGTGTACGCACCTTAGATCACACACCTGAAACTTGGTCAGGGCCTATGGCTTAAAGTATTAGAGGAAGAGGATCAGCTGGACAGCCAGGCAATTTGCATTGTTTAAAAGGAAACAAACATGTCACCCTTCATATCCCTCTCACCTTCTATTCCCTTTAAAACCTTCTCAGCAGTGTTTCCACAACCAGAAAAAAGTGTTTTGCCTTCTATTTTCTTTTTAAGGCATCTTGTTAAACTCTAAGTTTACTTAACTTGAATAGATAATAAAACTAGCTTTTTAACACTTGCACTGCAGGAATACGGACCGCAGACAGTTTCTTAGTAGGGCTAGCTCTACATGTACCTATGTTTATCTCCTGTCACTTCAGGTATGCTTTAAGCCAAGCAGCGTGGAAACAATATAAAATGTTGCTGCCTGGTAAAGTCAGTAACGAGAGGGCCCTGGAGCATTGGGTCTCTGCAGTGTCCTCTCTCCTATGTAATTTCTGATACATGCACATCACTGGCCCAGGGTCTGGGCACAGATCATAGCTTCAGTGTTACTGTGTCAGTGAAGGCCAGTGCAGCATTGTCCCTGACTTATGTAATGTTTACCTCACAAATCAAGCTTCACTAAATCTTCCTTAACTGCCGAAATTAGACTGTCCCGGGGAGCCCTGCCGCAGAGCCTTGATGATCGAATCTTCCCTTCTGCGGTGTCGGCCGTCTACAGCTCGGTGAGTGCGACCCTTCCCTGGCCTTCCGACTCTGCTGTTCTTTCTGTAGCATCCACTTCCTGTAGAGTCCACTTCCTGTGAGTGCAGCGCTCATGCTGTGTTGCACATAAGGGCCAGCAACAGCCGTATAAAAATGTAACTTTTCCAATGTATCTTTATAATTCTGTTGTTTACTGACCCTGATGATTCCAATTACCGGTAGTACCCAATTTAGGACCACTATCGCAATTTTTTTTTAAAAAAAATACATGTTTAAAACCCATACAAAAAAGAAGTGCACATATTCCAAAGTAAAATGAGCTATAAATTACTTTTCTCCTATGTTGCTGTCACTTACAGTAGGTAGTAGAAATCTGACATTACCGACAGATTATGGGCTAGCCCATCTTCTCATGGGGCCTTTATTCTTTATGAAGACACTCCCTGAAAAGGATTTATACAAAGATGCTGGCCAGCCTTCCTCTTCACTTCACACTTTTTTTTTGGGGCAGTTGGGCTTTTGAAATTAAAGAAAACCCTGACAACCCCCCATAAGAAGATGGGCTACTCCAAAACCTATCCATTCTGTCAGATTTCTACTACCTACTGTAAGTGATGGCAATATAGGAGAAAAGTAATTTATGGCTCATTTTACTCTGGCGGAAATGTACTTCTTATTTAAATGTGTTTACATGTATTTTAAATGTTACGATTTTCGCGTTGGTGGTCCTTTAAAGGGATACTGTAGGGTGGTCGGGGGAAAATGAGCTGAACTTACCCGGGGCTTCTAATGGTCCCCCGCAGACATCCTGTGTTGGCGCAGCCACTCACCGATGCTCCGGCCCCGCCTCGAGTTCACTTCTGGAATTTCTGACTTTAAAGTCAGAAAACCACTCCGCCTGCACGCCCGTGTCCTCGCTCCCGCTGATGTCACCAGGAGTGTACTGCGCAGACACAGACCATACTGGGTCTGTGCTGTGTGCTCTTGATGACATCAGCGGGATCGAGGACACGGCAACGCAGGCGCAGTGGTTTTCAGACTTTAAAGTCTGAAATTCCAGAAGTGAACCGGAGGCAGGGCCGGAGCATCGGTGAGTGGCTGCGCCAACACAGGATGTCTGCGGGGGACCATTAGAAGCCCCGGGTAAGTTTAACTCATTTTCCCCTGACCCCCGTACAGTACCCCTTTAAGGTGTGACACCAGAGTCACTTCAGATCATAGGGAGCGTTTCTAGACGGTGAGTGGAAAAGTGGTTATGTGATTGGTGTAGTGAACAAGCACCCGCAGAGCCGTATTTATGTAATAACTCCAAGGGGTCCCGGATTTACTGGATCACATGGTCACTGTAGGTGGGCTTGCTACTTCAGTTATTTTTCACTCGCCAAAAATCATTCTAAAAACTATGCCTAAAATGAATCTGTGGCAAATAAGAGGGAACCCTCTGTATCCTCCATTGGCTTTTCTCATCCTCCTGGCCACCACCCTTGCTGTGCAATGACCCCCGAAAGAAGTCTGACAAAAGTTTGTCAGAAATGTTATTGTGGTCACACTCCTCTTTATCCATGAGTGTGACTGTGCCTGTGCAGTTAGCAGTACAGCTATGCTTGAGCATGAAGAGAAGCTGGGTCGCACTCATAAAGTGGGCCCCACACAGCGGTGCTGCTCTCCAGGAGGGGCTTACCTCTTCTTAGGCAAGTATCTTTTTATTTTTTTCCCCTGCCTTGAGTTTGTTTAAAAAGCGGTCTGAAATGCTGACATAACATTCAATAAAAATGTGTTTTCCTACTTTTTATTACTCATACAGTTATCATATTTGCCTTTGTGCGTAAGTAATATTGTCTGTTTGCAAATTACACGTTTCCAAAGTGTAGTTTATTGTGCCCTAAAAACTGTCATTGCATTTTATTCAAACTGCTTTTTATTATATATTAACATCTTCTAATTAGCTGTTCTGAGCTGTTTGTGTGCTTGTTACACTGTGTTTACACACATTGTAACAACATTGTAATGTAAACAAAGATACTGTTATCTCCAGTTTGGATGCAAATTTGAAGCTGAATAGCAGGACAAAGTGCTTTGTTTAACCATTTCAGTGATGTTCTGCTAAAAAAAAATATTCTGGCATACTAGCTTTCAAGCTGTGAGGAATTTTTTTAGAGCAAAGTAGAAATGCTGGCTTTCAGACCACTTTAATATGAATTTACCTTTCCAGTCCCTTTGAACCCATTCTAATGTCCTAATGGTTCTGGGTACTGTATAGCTGAAGTCTGAACTATAAATGTTCTCTTTCTAATGCTTTGCAGTACTGTAGGAGGGTGGTGTCAAAAAGTACATACCAGTCATGTGATAATTGGAGTCATGCGATAATTACCTAACCAATAGAATGCTTGTATTTCTGCAGGTGGCGGCACAGGTAGCGAGGCAGTCAGGACCTCCTGCCCCCTCCCCATATTCTGCACACGATTTAAGCAAGGGGCACCCGAACTTGGCAGCAACCCCCCCTGGGCATGCTTCGTCCCCAGGACTGTCACAGGTAGGATCTGCTTGTTCTTCCTATGGCTCTGGGGTTTCCAGGCGGTTCTCATGTGAATGTGTGCATTTTCTGTCGGGACAGCTGTATGTACAGCACAGGCTGAGAGCTGTATATTCTGGCATGCAGGTCAACTGTATAATACCATTTCTCTTTGCTGTGTAATGAGGTTGATGATGGGCAGGACTAACTTATGTTTGCTATATTTTTGTCGGCTAAGCTTTTTATGTGTTGTTGCATTTCACCGTATTGAACTGTTGGCTGACATAGTGCCAGCAGGGAACTGCTTCTGCCTGTCCTCCCCTCTCCATACTACAGAACACACTGTTTGCTAGAAGGGCATACAGTGACCAATGAGGGGGAAGTAGCCGGAGTGGCCAGGCAGCCACAGAGGGGAAGGAGACTGTCAGCAATACAAGGGAAGGAGCCAGGCAGTCGTAGAGGGGGAGGGGCCGGGCAGTCGTAGAGGGGGAGGGACCGGGCAGTCGTAGAGGGGGAGGGGCCGGGCAGTCGTAGAGGGGGAGGGGCCGGGCAGTCGTAGAGGGGGAGGGGCCGGGCAGTCGTAGAGGGGGAGGGGCCGGGCAGTCGTAGAGGGGGAGGGGCCGGGCAGTCGTAGATGGAAAGGGGCCGGGCAGTCGTAGATGGAAAGGGGCCGGGCAGTCGTAGATGGAAAGGGGCTGGGCAGCTGTAAAAGGGAAGGAGCTGGGCAGCCACAAAGGGGGAGGAGGCAGGTAGGCAGAGAGGTGAACACTGTAGAAGGGCTGCTTCATGCACACATAGCACTAAGTAATGAAGCGGATGACATTTCTGTACTGTATATAAGCTGTGCTGGATGCTTCTCCCTGTGAAGCGCAGGCGGTGTTTCGGCTCTTCGCACGGCTCTCAGCGCTCTGTTATGTCTGACGGCTTTACACAGTTCTGTTCTGTAAAACATTTACCAGTGCGGAGACTTTCCCTGCAAGGGTGTGAAATGTCATTAACATTAATTGTGAGCCGGTATCTGTAAACACTCGTCATGAGAGTGCACATTACCTCCCCCCCCCCCCCCCCCCCCCTTTCGTCTTCTCAAGATAGACGGATATATTTAGTCGCGTGGCGGCGATGTTTAGCAAACAGGCAAAGTGCCGAGTCACGGTTCCCGCAGCTCACCTTCCTCATACAGAACATGCTGAGTCATTCCCCAGTGTGTCTCCTGCGTCACTGCCAGCTGATGCGAGACCACCAGAGACCCCACTGCTAGCCTTGTGTGTGTGTCCTGCCAGAACAGCCCCCACATTCACATTACTGCTGCTTCATGCAGACAGTCTGAGACTGAAAGCAGCAGAAGTGCTACTGTGCACTGTGTGTACATACAGAATAACAGCAAATACTGAGAATAACGCCCAGCATAGAGGACAGGAGAAGCCATACTGTGCAGCCTCCATACATACAGAATAACAGCAAATACTGAGAATAACGCCCAGCATAGAGGACAGGAGAAGCCATACTGTGCAGCCTCCATACATACAGAATAACAGCAAATACTGAGAATAACGCCCAGCATAGAGGACAGGAGAAGTAATACTGTGCAGCCTCCATGCATACAGAATAAGAGCAGATACTGAGAATTACACCCAGCATACAGGACGAGAAGTAATACTGTGCAGCCTCCATACATATAGAACGAGCAGATACTGAGAATTACACCCAGCATACAGGACGAGAAGTAATACTGTGCAGCCTCCATGCATACAGAATAAGAGCAGATACTGAGAATTACACCCAGCATACAGGACGAGAAGTAATACTGTGCAGCCTCCATACATATAGAACAAGAGCAGATACTGAGAATTACACCCAGGATACAGGACTAGAGAAGCCATACTGTGCAGCCTCCATACATACAGAATAAGAGCAGATACTGAGAATTACACCCAACATACAGGACAGGAGAAGCCATACTGTGCAGCCTCCATACATACAGAATAAGAGCAGATACTGAGAATTACACCCAACATACAGGACAGGAGAAGCCATACTGTGCAGCCTCCATACATACAGAACAAGAGCAGATACTGAGAATTACACTCGGCATACAGGACAAGAGAAGTCATACTGTGCAGCCTCCATACATACAGAATAAGAGCAGATACTGAGAATTACACCCGGCATACAGGACAAGAGAAGCCATACTGTGCAGCCTCCATACATACAGAATAAAAGCAGATACTGAGACTTACACCCGGCACACAGGACAAGAGAAGCCATACTGTGCAGCCTCCATACATACAGAACAAGAGCAGATACTGAGAATTGCCCCAGCACACTAGGCAGTTGTAGAGGGGGAGGAGCGAGGCAGCCACAGAGGGGGAGGAGCGAGGCAGCCACAGAGGGGGAGGAGCGAGGCAGCCACAGAGGGGGAGGAGCCAGGCAGCCACAGAGGGGGAGGAGCCAGGCAGCCACAGAGGGGGAGGAGCCAGGCAGCCACAGAGGGGGAGGAGCCAGGCAGCCACAGGGGGGGGAGCCAGGCAGCCACAGGGGGGGAGGAGCCAGGCAGCCACAGAGAGGGGAGAGCCAGGCCGCCACAGAGGGGGGGGGGGGGGACGAGCCAGGCCGCCACAGAGGGGGGGGGGGACGAGCCAGGCCGCCACAGAGGGGGGGTGGACGAGCCAGGCCGCCACGTGGGGGAGGGGGGGAATGAGCCAGGCCGCCACAGAGGGTGGGGGGGAACGAGCCAGGCCGCCACAGAGGGGGAGAGCCAGGCCGCCACAGAGGGGGAGAGCCAGGCCGCCACAGAGGGGGAGAGCCAGGCCGCCACAGAGGGGGAGAGCCAGGCCGCCACAGAGGGGGAGAGCCAGGCCGCCACAGAGGGGGAGAGCCAGGCCGCCACAGAGGGGAAGGAGCCAGGCCGCCACAGAGGGAAGGAGCCATGCAGGCATAGGTTGAAGGATCCGGGCAGCCACAGAGGGGGAGCAGTCAGCTAGTTCTATACTGGCAGTTTTATGTTCTCCTTCTCTTGCAGGCCTCTTATGCCACAGGACAGAACGCCAGTGCGCCCACACTGGTGTATCCTCAGCCGCCACAGACTATGACTACCCAGCCTCAGACTCGCTCTCCGGTAAGTAGAAACCATCTTGCTGTATATGGAGAGGTACTTGATAACAACGGATATAGGAGAGATAATAATTGCTGCCATGTGTATAACTGGTACACCGACACACCGAGGGAGAGATCCTAGCCTGCAGCTTATAGCCATTAGGCTTTGTTTTGGATATAATTAATGGATAAACTGTACTTATAAAGTTATAATTAATCAGTGTCCCTTATACTGAGTATTTACAAACTTAATGTACAAAATATATATTCTTGTCACTTATAGGAACACAATATACAGAGTACTGGAGTCATGTCTGTGTTAGTTTATAGTGTAGCCCCATTACACTGTCCTATCTGTGCACTGGTGAGCACACTCTACGCAAACCACTGCAGGGAACTCTCACCATTGTGGGCGGGGACACAGACCACTGCAGGGGAATCTCACTATTGTGGGAGGAGACACAAACCACTGCAGGGAAATCTCACCATTGTGGGCGGGGACACAGACCACTGCAGGGGAATCTCACCATTGTGGGAGGAGACACAGACCACTGCAGGGAAATCTCACCATTGTGGGAGGAGACACAGACCACTGCAGGGAAATCTCACCATTGTGGGCAGGGGACACAGACCACTGCAGGGGAATCTCACCATTGTGGGAGGAGACACAGACCACTGCAGGGAAATCTCACCATTGTGGGCAGGGGACACAGACCACTGCAGGGGAATCTCACCATTGTGGGAGGAGACACAGACCACTGCAGGGGAATCTCACCATTGTGGGAGGAGACACAGACCACTGCAGGGAAATCTCACCATTGTGGGCAGGGGACACAGACCACTGCAGGGGAATCTCACCATTGTGGGAGGAAACACAAACCACTGCAGGGAATTCTTTCCATCGTGGGCGGGGACAGAGACCACTGCAGGGAAATCTCACCATTGTGGGCGGGGACACAGACCACTGCAGGGGAATCTCACCATTGTGGGAGGAGACGCAGACCACTGCAGGAGAATCTCACCATTGTGGGAGGAGACACAGACCACTGCAGGGGAATCTCACCATTGTGGGAGGAAACACAAACCACTGCAGGGGAATCTCACCATTGTGGGAGGAGACACAGACCACTGCAGGGAAATCTCACCATTGTGGGAGGAGACACAGACCACTGCAGGGGAATCTCACCATTGTGAGAGGAAACACAAACCACTGCAGGGAATTCTTTCCATCGTGGGCGGGGACAGAGACCACTGCAGGGGAATCTCACCATTGTGGGAGGAAACACAAACCACTGCAGGGAATTCTTTCCATCGTGGGCGGGGACAGAGACCACTGCAGGGAAATCTCACCATTGTAGGAGGAGACACAAACTACTGCAGGGAAATCTCACCATGGTGGGAGGAGACACAAAACACTGCAAGTAGATATCACCATTGTGGGAGGAGACACAAACCACTGTAGGGAAATCTCACCATGGTGGGAGGAGACACCGACCACTGCAGGGAAACCTCACCAATGTAGAAGACACAAACCACTGCAGGGAAATCTCACCATTGTGTGTGGAGACAAGAAACACTGCAGGGAAATCTCACCATTGTGGGACGGGACACAAACCACTGCAGGGAACTCTCACCATTGTGTGAGGAGACAAGAAACACTGCAGGAAAATCTCACCATTGTGGGAGGAGACACAAACCACTGCAGGGAAATTTCACTATTGTGGGAGGGGCAATAAGACAAACTATTGCATTGACATCTCACCCGGGGACAGAGACATCAGTGGTGATTGATTCGGCCTTCTGATACCCACTCAGAAGTGAATTGGCATATTTGGCATTGCCCACCCCTCTGCATTATATCCAGATGTCTAGTAGAATTCCTGCCATTTGTGCGTTGCTGTATCCTGTCTGCTGGCTTTGTGCAATCTGTCTCGTCTCTCCTTTGTGATTGTCTTCTCGCTCCTTCCTATAGTTTGCTACTGGACCTCGGCCGACTCATCACCAGGTACTGTAACTGTCACCACCCCGTGTCTAACACTCACCTGTCTCCATGCCGCCCACTAACCCTCTGTGTCAGTAGGACCCGCCTCCATGCCACCCACTAACCCTCTTTGCCAGTAGGACCCGCCTCCATGATGCCCGCTAACCCTCTGTCAGTAGGATCCGCCTCCATGCTGCCCACTAACCCTGTCAGTAGGATCCCCCTCCATGCCGCCCACTAACCTTCTGTCAGTAGGATCCGCCTCCATGCCGCCCACTAACCTTCTGTGTCAGTAGGACCCGCCTCTATGATGCCCGCTAACCCTGCCTTCATGCCATCTGCTAACCTTCTGTGTCTCAGTAGGACCCGCCTCCATGATACTCGCTAATCTTTTGTATCAGAGGTCCCAGGTCCGTGCCGCCCACTAACCCTCTGTGTGTTAATAGGACCCGCTTCCATGATGCCTGCTAACCTTCTGTGTGTCAGTACGACCTGCCTCCATGATGTCCACTAACCTTCTGTGTCACTAGGACCCTCACCAGTGCCACCCGCTAACCACCTGAGTGTCAGTACGACCCGCCTCCATTACACCTACTAACTTTATGTATGTCAGTATGACCCACCTCAATGCTGCCCGCTAACCACCTGAGTGTCAGTACGACCCGCCTCCATGCCACCTACCAACTTTATGTATGTCAGTATGACTCACCTCAATGCTGCCCGCTAACCACCTGAGTGTCAGTATGACCCGCTTCAATGCTGCCCGCTAACCACCTGAGTGTCGGTATGACCTTCCACAATGCCACCTACTGACTTTATGTATGTCAGTACGACCCACCTCCATGCTGCCCACTAACCTTCTGTGCCACTAGGACCCTCACCAGTGCCACCCGCTAACCACCTGAGTGTCAGTACGACCCGCCTCCATGCCACCTACTAACTTTATGTATGTCAGTATGACCCACCTCAATGCTGCCCGCTAACCACCTGAGTGTCAGTATGACCCGCCTCAATGCTGCCCGCTAACCACCTGAGTGTCGGTATGACCCGCCACAATGCCACCTACTGACTTTATGTATGTCAGTATGACCCACCTCCATGCTGCCCACTCACTCTCTGTATCAGTAATCCTGCCTACATACCACCTACTAACTGGGACCCACCTCCATGTTGCCCACTAACCTTCAGTGTCAGAAGTACCCAGCTCCATGCCATCCACTACCCCTCTGTGTCAGTAGGACTACCTCAGAGTGCCCAGATCATACCTATTTCACATCAGGAACTGTTTTGAACTGTTAATGAAAATGAAAAGAAAATCTCCCTTTTTACATACACCGGATATTATTACTTATTCTTTTGCTGTCCGGTTGGCTCCCATCTCTGTCATCTATTCAGGGGCATAGGTCTAGGTAATATATACTTCTAGGGTAGATACTTCCAATAAAGTGTACAAAATCATCTCTCAAACAGATCTGAGCTCGCAGTCACTCTTGGATCCTCCTGTCCCCCGCCGCCAGCTACTTTCTTTTTGGCCGACAGGCTTACTGCGCCTGCACATGTCTGGCCACATGTCTCCTATGCGTTTCCATCCACACTAGAACCCTGCACAGGAGCTGGACGCTATTGCGGACGGGAACGCATAGACGGCTAAGTGAAAGTAGCGGGTGACAGGAGGATCCGAGCGAGACTGCATGGGCACAGGGCGGCTGCAGGAGGCTGGTAGAAGCCCCAGGTGAGTAAAACAGTTTTTTTCTTAGGCTTAAAGTGTACCAGAGATGACATGTGACATGATGAAATAGACAGGTGCATATACAGTGGCAAGCATACAGACACTCGTGCTGTGCTCCTTCTCTTTTTTCCCTGCCTGAAAGAGTTTATAATTAGCCATGGAACTGACAGTTTTTTCCAGACAGGACCCATTCGGCTCACTGTTAACATTACAGCTATAAAACACTTTCCTAAGCAGATACCTGGGCTTTTTACTGTGAGAGGAAAATATAAAAAGATCAATAGTTCATGTATTTTTCACTCTGGGACTCTTGAGACACTGCAATTGAGCAGAGACTATGAAACATTAAATCTGCTTTGTACATGTTTATTAATAAAATAAAACCTCGAGATATGTAAAAGAGTTTATTTTCATCTCTGGTTCACTTTAAGTATCCCTTTAACCTCCCCCCTAAGGGAGGCGGATAAATGGTGGGGGGGCAAGCATCAGTTTAGGGGACAGTTCCCTAGCCTCCGTTTATACACTGTCCTCCATTTTCAACGCCCCTGCTGCTGTTTGAAGTACTCACAGTGGTAGCACACAGCCCCGGCTGCTGCAAGGCATGGCGGTAAATGTAGTGCATTCATTTTTCCACCTACATCTCCCAGCTTGCATTGCGAAGGCCGGGGCTGCGTGCTGCCACTGCGGGCACCTCAAACAGCAGCAGCTGGGGCAGGGATTCTGAAGGTGGAGGACAAGTGTGTACACAGCAGCTAGGCAGAAGCCCCCCCCCCCCCCCCCCCCCCGAAGGCAATTATAGCCTCCTGACCCCACCCTCCAACATCCACACCATTTACAAACCTCCTTTAAGGGGTAGATTGTTATGAGAGCGAATAAGATTTGTAACATTGACGGAAGAAAAACATTCTGGGGTGTCATTTTTCATTTTCCGACTAATATTAGGAATAGATGGAGTAACACTTTAATCCTGCAGGCCGTGTAGATTGTAATTGTTGTGTATTATGGCTGAATCCCCTAGGCTGGTGATAAGTTTCCTTATCAGATCAACCGGTGTCTCCTTCCTGCAGCATTATATTCACACTCCCCTCCCCCTCCCCTGCATGCAGCATTATAACCCCACCACTCCTCCCCTTCATGCAGCATTATAATCCCATTTCCCCTCCCCTACCTGCAGCATTATAATCCCCCTCCCCTTCCTGCAGTATTTTCTCAGCCCTTCTCCCCCACCCCACCCCTCCACAGCAGCACTATAATCTCAGCCCCCTCCCTGCAGCAGTATAATCACAACCCCCCTCCCTGCAGCATTATAATCTTACCAATCTTCCCCTTCCTGCAGTATTATAATCCCATTTCCCCTCTCCTTCCTGCAGCATTATAATCCCCTTCCTGCAGCATTATAATCCCACTCCCCCTCCCCTTCCTGCAGCATTATAATCCCCCTCCCCTTCCTGCAGCATTATAATCCCCCTCCCCTTCCTGCAGCATTATAATCCCCTTCCCCTTCCTGCAGCATTATAATCCCCTTCCCCTTCCTGCAGCACTATAATCTCAGCCCCCTCCCTGCAGCAGTATAATCGCAGCCTAGTGACAGCAGCTCTTGAGTGCCCGGGGAGGAGGGGCGGGGAAATTGTCTGTGTGTGTTGTTGTTGTGTTACTGATTACTGTGTAACATCCAATTCGCTTCCCCTTGTCTCCGCTGCCTTCACTCAAGGGAGGATTCAGACCCATCCAGGTAAGATAATCAGCGTTTTCTCAGTGGACTGACAGGGAAAGGCGCTGGGCCGCCACTACAGCTCTGAGCACAGAAAACTGGAGACAGCTTAAAGTGTTTGTGCAGAGATGCCATCCTTTCGCGACCCTTCAGTCAGCAGGAGCAGCAATCCCCTCAAAGCTGGCCGGTCGTGGCCAATCACAGGCTACTGCGCATGTGTGGCACCGAACTTTGCGCATCCTGATTGCGCTCCTGCTGCTGGGAGCATTCTGCGTATGTGCAGTAGCGATTTTCCTGTACTGTGCATGCGCAGAACGCTGCCGTGTACAGGAGCACGTGATAAGGAAGGCGCATGACCGGCTAGCTTTGACTCTGCTGAGGGAGGGTCGCGGAAGAACATTGCTTTATTTTTATTCTTTTTTTTTTACTTAAAGGGACTCTGAGCAGTGCAGAAACTATGGAAAGATGCATATCATTTTAAAGCTCTCTTTCTCCTCTTTCCAATGATATATAAACCGCTGCCCTACGCCTTTTAGTTTTCGCTATTTTCGCGATTGAAATTGCCGCGACCGCGATTTCAATCGCGAAAATAAAGAAAACTAAAAGGCGTAGAGCAACGATTTAGGTGTCGCCAGAAAGAGGAGAAAGAGAGCTTTAAAATGATATCCATCTTTCCATAGTTACTTGTATTACACAGGACGACACTTTCCCCAGTGTCAGCAGCTCCATTCAGCAGAAAAAGTTGGCCTGTGTAATACAATGTAACTATGGAAAGATGGATATCATTTGAAAGCTCTCTTTCTCCTCTTTCTAGCTACACCGAAACCGCCGCCCTACGCCTTGTAGTTTTCTTTTCGCGATTGAAATCGCGGCCGCTGCAATTTCAATCGCGAAAATAGCGAAAACTAAAAGGCGTAGGGCAGCGGTTTATATATCATTGGAAAGAGGAGAAAGAGAGCTTTAAAATGATATGCATCTTTCCATAGTTTCTGCACTGCTCGGAGTCCCTTTAAAGCGGACCCAAACCAAACATTTTTTTAATTCAAAATATTTAGTTGCACAACTTTGACACATACAAAGATAAACACACACTCCTTCAAGCTTATGAGCATTTCAGTGCATGCATTTCACCCTTCTCTTTGCATAACTAGGGTTATACAGGTGGCAGCCATTAGCAATTCCTCCTTTGCTGGACACCTCCTACTCCACCAGACTGCCGGATTATTTGCCGGCAATATGGAAGGGAGGGGTTTCTCCAATAAATGTAAAATGTTTTATATTTGACATCATGAAGCTGAAATAAGGCTGCTATTTATTATTATAATTTAGAAAATAGATGTTATTTCTGAAATCTTGTATTTTTAGTTTGGGTCCACTTTAAGATTTCCTTTAACTTTAACCACTGAAGTCTATCTGGACGACTGTAGTCCAGATAGACTCCGCTCAAGTCTAACTGGATGCGTATGTGTCCAGTGTTTTTTTTTTTTTTTACAGTGGTGGGTGCGCACGCATGCGCGCGACTGCTGCTAATACCTAGTTATACAGTTTAGTTGACCTTAGTATGTCATGAGGGTATATTACTGTTATTTTAGTACATAAGGGCTTGCAATTGACCAGACACAAGAAACCCCAAAACAGAAAAAGTACACCTTTACTTCCAAATATTATACTGCTTTCATACATTGTACTAGGAATGTAATGTAAATGCTGCAATAGCCAGGACTAATGGGCAATTAACCACTTGTGTACCAGCAGTCTCTGCTCCCTTAACCACTTGTGTACCAGCGGTCTCTGCCCCTTAACCACTTGTGTACCCTTCGTTCTCTGCCCCTTAAGGGGCAGAGACTGCTGGTACACAAGTGGTTAAAGGGCAGAGACCGCTTGTACTTAAGTGGTTAAAATGGATAGGTTTTATTTATAGTAGCATTGCTTATTTTAAAACTATAGGGGATAGAATTGGAGAAATAATGTATGTTTTCATTTTTTTTTCTTGTTTTTGCCTATAAAATGCATAAAAAAATAAAGTAATTCCTGAAAACAAGTATTGGCCACAAAAAGCCTAACTTATGGCAAAAAAACAAGATAAAGATCATGCAGGTGTGAGAAGCAGTGATAAAGCTATGGCCAAATGAATGGGAGGAGCGCTGACAGGGGAAAATGGCCTGTAGGCTGAAGTGGTTAATTAGCCTAGCGCTTTTGGAACCAGCTGTGATTCTAATGCATGGCTGAATCTGCTCCTGTGGGCCCCAGGCCTCCAGCAAAGCTGTAGTTGGGAGGACACTAGGGACTTACCTTAGTTATGGGAATCCTGTGAATGGTCAGGAGGCTTCCCCAATCCTTGTAGGTGCAGTGCAGTGTCCCCCTTCATCTTCTGAACGCTCTCCCGGCTGTGAACGATTGCATCTGGACTAAGCATGTGCAAGTAAAGTCCGCACATGCCCAGCCGAACGAAACCGCTCGTACGCAGTGCTTCATCGCACTGAGCATGTGCGGACATTGCTTGTGCATGCCCAAAACAGATGTGCTCATCCGTGCTTGCGCCACAGGAAACCAATTTAATTCATTTTCTAGCGGGACCTGCGCTAGAAGTAGTAGCATAATATGGGGTATTTATGAGAAAGGCAGGAATTTATCCAGTTGACTATTTATGCTGTGTTCTGAAGTATAGGCGAACTAACACTTTAATTCTGACTGTTTGGTGCAAGTAAATATTCCGCCTTTCCTCCAGTTTTCTTTGCAACAATCGTATTGAATGTCCCCAGCAGAGCGCTGCAACCCATAGCGAGCAGCCAGATGTCACCTGCTGTGGTGTACACAGTGGGGGTGATGGACAGAAATGCGAATAATTGTTGTGACCTGCCTGCAAATTCAATGCAAACTGTATGCAGCTGAGAATTGGTTTAATCGGGTGTACCACCTACCGGTTCTGATCGGCACAGTTCCATGTTGCATTAAATTTGCATGCAGATTAGAATGAATTGCATCTCTAGTGAGGAGTCTCGGGGCTTTGCCTTGTTTAGGTGGATTTGCAGCTGTAACAATTGTTTTGACCTTGCATTGGGGCACAGACAGCAATAAACCATCTTCGCTTTAGTATCTGAGTGAGAGCCTCTGCTTGCTTTCTCTGCTCACTCAAGCTTGCTTGCAGTGGCCCCCGGCGATCAGCCTGGCGGATTGCTTCGGCCGAGAGCATTGTTCTCCCTGGTCACCTTGCTGGCCTCTTCTCTTCACTCCCGCTCCACTCTGTCCACCCTCGCATAGCAACAGAACATGCCTCGGCTGTACAATGCCGCCCAAGAGGTCGGTTGCCAATCCTCACCAGGCTATATGCCTTGTACATTTGTATGTGACCTTAAAGGGAACTAAGCACCCTTTCTTTCATTAGAATTTCTCCTGGCATAGAAGCTGCCATGTTTTCCCCTCGCCTTCTCATGCTAGGTACACACGATACAATTTTCCGGCAGATTTGCCTGCCAGATCGCTTTTTTCCAACATGTCCGATCTGAATTGTGATCGATTTTCTGATCGATTTCCATATAAATGAATGAAAATTGATCGAAATTCAGATTGGACATGTTGGAAAAAATCAATCTGGCAGGTAAATCTGCCAGAAAAATGTATGGTGTGTACCTAGCAATTACAGTCCTTAAAGAGAACCAGAGACGAAGCACCCTCATGTATGTTACCATATATATCTCAATGGGAACATGACCGTAAAAACCTACCCTACTCTTTGTTTCATTCTTCTCTGCTAAATCTGCCCGTTAACAGCCCTGATAAGAATCCAGACTAAGCATTCAGTCTAGCTTTCATGGGAATGATTATAGCTGAGTCAGTCTTCTGTGATGTCTTTTTAAGCACAAGTCTGCCCCCTTGTGGCTCTGCTTTCCTGCTATTTATCCTTGAAGCAGCAAAGCAGAGCCACAAGGGGGCAGGCTTGGGCTTGAAAAGACATCACAGAAGACTGACACAGCTATAATCATTCCTGTGAAAGCTAGACTGAATGCTCAGTCAGGGATTCTTATCTGGGCTGATAACAGGCAGATTTAGCAGAGAAGAATGAAACAGAGAGCAGGGTAGGCATTTACTGTCATGTTCCCATTGATATATATGGTAAAATACATGAGGAGGCTTCCTCTCTGGTTCACTTTAATTACAGGAGTCAGAGATGCTATCTTGCCACATTCACGCTAGATGATCTCTTTGAAGAAACTGTCCTAATTACCCACCCCCTTCTGTTGATGGAAAGGTACTGTTTACTCCTTGGTAATGACTACAATAAAACAATTAGCTTCCTGAAATCTCTGTGGCCAGGGATGGACGGGCAGCGCTGCTGAAGTAGGCTAATAAAACATTAATTGCTTAACATTGAATGTAAAATAAAAGGTAGAATTGGAGTTTATTTTAATAATGAGACATATTGTTGGCATGCATTTTTCATGAGCTATTGAGATGCCCTGGGTGCTAAAAATGGTGCTTGGTTCACTTTAAAGGACAACCGAGGTGACATGATGAGATAGACATGGGTATGTACAGTGCCTAGCACACAAATAACTATGCTGTGTTCATTTTGTCTCTCTCTCTCTGCCTGAAAGATTTAAAAATCAGGTATGCAAGTGACTGTTTCTGTCCGGGTCTTACTGGGTCAGACTACAGCATAACCCTCACTGATAAGTAATTACATCCATAAAATACATTTCTGTCATAAATGGCTTCTGAGAGCAGGAGAGAGATAAAAGGGTCAATAGTTTATAAATTTGAGCTCTGTCATACTTCAATTAAGGTGTCATTAAGCAGAGACCATGAAATGGTGAAAGCTTGAAAACTAGATTTAAATATAAAAAAAAACTGGGGTATATCTAAAATAAAAGTCATTTTAAGGAGGAGGAGGATGGATACAATTGTTTCTCTCATCAGTTTATTTTCACCTTTGATGTCCTTTAAGCAACACAAGTCTTTCCCCCCTCCTACTCCCCCCCCCCCCCCCCCTCCTCCCGTTTCCCACGAACAGAAGCAGCAAGCTAAGGTGCGCAGAGAAAGCTAAGCAGAAGATCTCTCATCATGGGAGAATTATCACATGACATTAGGTAATACATCTACCTCTGTGCCCAGAGATGGGCTAAAGGTGGCCATACACTTCTAGATTTGCAGCAGATTTGACCGTCAGATAGATTTCTGTCAGATGCCTGTCAAGTCGAATCTGGCAGGAATCTATCTGATGTGTGCCACACACTAGGAACAGATTTCCAATAGATTTCAGAATGACATCTATTGGAAATCTTTTGAAAATCGATCTAAATGCATTATTGCACCATTAGATCCAATGCAACTCTATGGGCCATTGATTAGCTTAGATTTTCCATCCTGACAGATCAAATTGATTGATTTGGTGATTTGAAAGAATCTATTTCTGATCGATTCTATAGAATCGATCGATGGCTGAAATTGGCCAGTGTATGGGCCCCTTTACAGTCATTTGTTGTTTTCCTGTGTCTTAATTTAGAGAAAAAATGATGAAAAACATCATGACAAATATTTAAAGTCATATGATAACCATCTATGAATGTTTTTATGTAATACAGCACCACCCCAGGTGAGATGCAGAGGAATCATATAGGATAGCCCTACTGCCTCATCCAGCACTCCGTTCACAAAGTCCTCATTGCATCTGATGTCAGCATGGCACACTCGGCATCCCTACAACACTTGTTTGCACCATCGCACACACCCACACACACAACGTCACTACAACACGCATGATGTCTTTACAGCACACCACGTCACTAAAACACACATGGCGTCTTTAAAACACACATGATGTCAATACACCACATCGTCACCACTGCTCGCACGTCACTGAACACGCATGACGTCTTTACAACACGCACGCATGGCATCTGTACAACACGCATGGCGTCTGTACAACACGCATGGCGTCTGTACAGCACGCATGGCGTCTGTACAGCACGCATGGCGTCTGTACAGCACGCATGGCGTCTGTACAGCACGCATGGCGTCTGTACAGCACGCATGGCGTCTGTACAGCACGCATGGCGTCTGTACAGCACGCATGGCGTCTGTACAGCACGCATGGCGTCTGTACAGCACGCATGGCCTCTGTACAGCACGCATGGCCTCTGTACAGCACGCATGGCCTCAGTACAGCACGCATGGCCTCAGTACAGCACGCATGGCCTCAGTACAGCACGCATGGCCTCAGTACAGCACGCATGGCCTCAGTACAGCACGCATGGCCTCAGTACAGCACGCATGGCCTCAGTACAGCACGCATGGCCTCAGTACAGCACGCATGGCATCTGTGTAACATGCATGACATCTTTACAACAGTAATGGCCTCTGTACAACGCGCATGGCGTCTTTACAACTGCACACAGGCCATGACTACAACACACCTGTCGCCGTGGCTCGCTCAACATCATTACTACAGGCATGATGTCACCACGGCACGCTTGACATGACACGGCACACATGGCAACATTACAACATATGCATTGATACCATGGCAGATACGATCTGTTCAAATTGAATCCTATAATGAGATTCCAATGTCTTTTAGGGCTGGTTCAGACGGACGCTTGTAGAGCGTTTACAGCCAGCGTTTAGGGCTTGGTGTTAAACGCTCCCATTCAAGTGTATGGGAGCGTTTGTACCAAGCTTTCAAGCGCGTTTGCACGAACGCAGCGTTCGGGTCCCGATTTTCCCTGGCGTTCAAGGAGCCCCTGGAAGCTACATGTAGCTTCCAGGGGAGGTTAACCGCGACGGCTAATGTCTCCCTAGGGGAAGAAAAAACGCGACCGCATCCAAACGCACACGAACGCTGCTGAACGCGACGCCAGCAAACGCAACGCCTCCAAACGTCCGTCTGAACCAGCCCTTATATAGAGCTGACACATTATACATCACTTACAGAATAAGTGCAGCATTCTCATCATTCCCCATCTACAAAGTGCCCCCTCGCTGTCACTGGCCAGTGGGGATACATCCAGTGTGTATGATCTGGAGATATCAGCAGCTCATAGCCTATCCCATATCCCAGCTTCTGCCTCTAGGTGGTGCTGATTTACATGTTAGGGGGATAGTTTGCTGACCACTTATCCTGACATAAGGAAATGCTGATCAGTCTCTTATTCTCTTGTGATGATGACATTGCTAGTATATGTAGTTCCTCTCCTGCCGTTGGAGAGATTCACCCCTTGTCTCTTTTCTTTTTTTCTTTGTTTTGTGCAGTTTTTCCAAAGGCCTCAGATCCAGCCTCCACGAGCAGCCATACAGAACAGCACCCCCTCCATCCGACCGGGTGCGCAGACCCCCACCGCCGTCTATTCAACCAACCAGCACATCATGATGGTCAACCATCTCCCGATGTCATATGCAATGCCCCAGGGTCCTCAGTACTGTATACCACAGGTATTGCCCCGCCCCCTTCCCTCCTCTGACCCAGATCCCCCTGCTAGCTTTATTTCACTCTGACGCTCCTCCCTCTCTCTCTCCAGTACCGGCACAGTGCGCCCCCTTATGTAGGGCCTCCGCAGCAGTATCCAGTGCAGCCTCCCGGCCCCAGTCCCTTCTATCCCGGCCCTGGGCCCGGCGACTTCCCTGCACCGTACGGTAAGTTCACTGTGCTGTTTGTGGGCAACTCTGCAGAGTATTAAAGGGTGGAATTGTTGTTTGACTTTTGTGGTGTGTGTGTATTAATGCATCTCTGTCCAGCTTCTCCGAAATTGTGTCATTCAAAATATGTGTTCTGTCTGCATTTTACTACTATACATTTTGTGATGAAAATACTGCCATAACAGTGAGCCTCAGAAATGACCCTACTTTGGCCCTGAAACTAAAACACAATATAAAAGGTTGCCTTTAAGCGGACAAGGAAAACAGAAATCCACCCTGTGTGTATTTAGAGAGAACAGCCTGTCTAATTCTCCATTATCTGCATGTAATCACAAGTGTAATTTGAGCTTTCAGCTGTGTCTGATCTGTGCAGACGTGTGTGCCAACTCTGTGCTAATATATAAACACAGGAGGTTAACTCTTTCTGTGCTCGCATGAAACCAGGAAGTAGGCACTGCAGATTTATTGTAGGAGTTCTGTACGCTGTAACAAATGTTTTTCTTTAAAGGCTATTATGTTTTGGCCCGCTTTAAAGGGAACTTGAAGTGAAGGATATGGAAGATGACATATTGATTTTCTTTTAAACAATGCACATTCCCTGGCTGTCTTGCTGATCCTAAGCCTGTAATATTTTTAGCCATAGACGCTGAACATGCATGCAATCAGGTGCTCTGACTGACCTCTGACTGCATTAGCTTGCATGCTTGTATCAGGTGTGTGATTCAGACACTACTGCAGCCAAAAAAGATTATCAGGACAGTCAGGCAACTGGTATTATTTAAAAGGAAATAAATATGGCCACCATCTTTTGCCTCTCACTTTCGGTGTCCTATAAAGTGGACCTATCAACACTGTTACTGAGCACTTACAGGTCCACATTAATGCACCTGGGTCTGGTGGGAATATTTTACATTACAAAATGCATACTTACCTGACCAAACCCATCATCATACCTTATAGCTGCAGCCATGGCAGTAAACAAATGGAGACCGAGAGCCCAATATAGTGTAGTATGTTTTGGACAAAGAAATAATAATGAAACGTAAGTAATATACTTACAAACCTGGGTTACCCTTTAGGCAACCACTGAATATGCAGGTGGGGAGATTAGGCCTGGCAGTGGTTGTGCACCCAGGATCTGCGTCCCCTGGTGCGTTCCACTCTGAATCCTATGCTGTGGCCTCCACCGACACAACGCATTTTCCTGCCTTCCGATTGGTGTAGAGTGTGTTGCGGAAGTGTTGGAACAGTCTGACGCGACATGCTGTTCTTGTGTGACCTGCGCGATGACATCACGCATCAGTGATCTCCCCAAAAATATTTTACAGCCAGGTGGCATGAAAAAGTAGCTGGGCAGGGCGTATTGAGAAAATGCAGGGTCAGTGCTTCCGTGTGCAATTCTGCTTGCAGCATAGGAGGAGGTGAGCTGATAACAGCTGGGTGCTCACCAAAACTAGCCGGGTGGAACACCTGGCTAAAACAGCCTGGGGAGAATACTGCGCATGTAAATTACCGTAGAGACTAGTAGGGCACAGCAAAGGCCCATCCCTGCGGTAGGTGGCTCTGAGTTTTGGTAGTACGGGTGCTCAGGCTGCTGCAGTCTTACTGTCCCTGTATGTTAAATTTGGCTCTTACTAACCCACTTTAGAGCCCAGGCAAACACAAATCCTAAAATATGATTTGTTCATCTGTTGTTAAGTGTATTGTGGATCATTTTATCACGGCTCTCCCAATGCCTACGCTAAGTTACGTCTCGTCAGAGTGCGGTTCCAAGAACATAAGAGAACCATTGAGTCTGGACATGGGTGGATGAGACTAATTAATCGTATTAGAACCGTCTACAATGGTGACACCTCTGTAACGATGGGCATGGGAACGTGTGTGGGAAGGGGTCCCACGGGTGGCAATAAAGATAACCTGCTACTCATGATAGGTGAAACTAAGGCTAGGTTCCCACTTGTGCCAGATCACATACAGCCAGCGGGAGTGGGCAGTGATTGCATTATAATAGGCTACATGGGGGAACGCATCCGCCTGCCCGGATTATTGCAGACTGCCAATAATGTCTGTTCTCAGCTCAAGTGGATACCCGAAGTGACATGTGACATGAGATAGACATGTGTATGTACAGTCCCTAGCACACAAATAACTGCTGTGTTCCTTTTTTTCTTTCTCTGTCTGAAAGAGTTAAATATCAGGTATGTAAGTGACACAGTCCTGACTCAGACAGGAAGTGACTACAGTGTGACCCTCACTGATGAGAAATTCCAACTATAAAACACTTTCCTAGCAGAAAATGGCTTCTGAGAGCAAGAAAGAGATAAAAAGGGGAATTTCTTATCAGGGAGGGTCACACTGTAGTCACTTCCTGTCTGAGTCAGGACTGAGTCAGCCACTTACATACCTGATATTTAACTCTTTCAGGCAGAGAAAGAAAATAAAGAATGCAGCATAGTTATTTGTGTGCTAGGCACTGTACATACCCATGTCTATCTCATCATGTCACATGTCACTTCGGGTATCCTTTAAGGGACACATCCAAGGAAAAAAAAGGATCTACTTACCAGGGGCCCTGTCCCTCGTTGCAGCTCCGGTGTCCCGGGGTCCCCTTTATTGCAGATGCTGACCTCACAAGGACCTCATCTTCTGTGCCTGCTCAAGCGTGCGGCCACGCAACCCGCAAACACGTAGCCTGGAGCGCTCTGCGCAGGCACAGTACCTACCGATCGGCTGCCAGGGGCTGGAGGAAGCTTCAGGTGAGTAGATCTTGTTTTTTCTTCCTTGGATCTGTCCTTTAAAGTGGACCTGAACTCTTGCACAGGACAGAAGAACAACATAGAGGAATGCACCCTGTATATATTTAGCGTTTAGCCTTTAATTCCCCCCCTTTATCTGAGACTAAGCACAAGTTGTAATTTGATCTCTCAGCTGTGTTAGCTAGCTGTCTCGGCAGAGCAGCTAAATCATAAACACAGGATGTTAACTGTCTGCTTCCATGAAAGTATGAAGCAGACAGATTTATTGTAGGGTTTGTATCAGCTGTAACAAAGAAATGTTTTTCTGTAAAGTTTATTATGCTGTTGTTTATCTTTTAGAGCAGAGAGGAAGTTCTGAGTTTAGGTCCGCTTTAAATCCCAGTGTAATTAAGGATTAAATGATGGCGGTGGTTATGATGTGTGCACACTTTCTGAGGTGTTCCTGTTACATCTCGATATTTCCTGGAAGCTGTTTAACGTTAACTGAGCATTATTTATTATTAAAAAAAAAAACTTGTTTAATGAACCCTTCCTAAGGGAGGTACATAAACTGTGTAGGCTTTTAATTGCCTACAAGGGCTGCTCCATAGCCCCCACCCAATATGGACGCATCCATTTTCTATTGATACCAAGCTGTCCACGTCCGCCCGTTTGCCTGGTGCTAATCCAGCGACACTCTGTAAAGTGCTGCAGAAGATGTCAATGCTATATAAATATGTAATAATAATAAGGCAGGACATTAGTCTATGACTATGGAAGGGATTAGATTGTGAGCTCCTCTGAAGGACAGTCAGTGACATGACTACTCTATAAAGTGCTGTAGAAGGTGTCAGTGCTACATAAATATATAATAATAATATGGTAGGACATTACACTATGACTATGGTAAGATTAGTAGCTGGATAGTATACTGGTTAAGGCCTCTGCCTTTGAGATGGGAGACCAAGGTTGGAATCCTGGCTAGGGGCAGTACCTATTCAGTAAGGAGTTCTAGGCACCACTCCCTAACACTGCAGGGTGGCCTCTTGAGCGCACCCCTGGCGGCTATAGCTCTTGAGCGCTTTGGGTCCAACAGGAGAAAAGCACTATAAAAATGTACTTTCTCTTCCTTTTTAGAGTGTGAGCTCCTCTGAGGACAGTCAGCGACATAACTATGTACTCTGTAAAGTGCTGCAGAAGATGTCAGTGCTATATAAATACATAATAATAATATGGTAGGACATTAGACTATGGCTATGGTAGGATTAGATTGTGAGCTCCTCTGAGGACAGTCAGCGACATGACTATGTACTCTGTAAAGTGCTGCAGAAGATGTCAGTGCTATATAAATACATAATAATAATATGGTAGGACATTAGACTATGACTATGGTAGGATTAGATTGTGAGCTCCTCTGAGGACAGTCAGTGACATGACTATGTACTCTGTAAAGTGCTGAAGAATATGTCAGTGCTATATAAATACATAATAAAACGTGTTCTTGATCTGGCAATGTTGTGTTGCAGGAACCCCATTTTACCCCAGTCAGCCGGTGTACCAGTCAGCGCCAATCCCCATAGTGCCTCCACAGCAACCGCAGCAGCCCCCGCCTCCCGCCAAGAGAGAGAAGAAAACGGTGAGGACGGCACGCCAGCCGCTCAGCTCATTGGGGGGGGGGGGGGGGGGGCGTCTCTTAAAGCTCAGCTTGACTCAACATTTCCAGTTCTTTTTCCAGATCCGAATCAGAGACCCCAATCAGGGCGGCAGAGACATCACCGAGGAAATAATGTCTGGTGGGGGCAGCAGGAACCCAACTCCCCCCATCCTCCGCCCCAGCTCCACGCCAACACCCCCTCAGGTAAGAGATGGAGTAGGGGCGTGGCTTTACCCCGGGGGGTGTCATGAGGTCAGAAGTCTGTTAGTGGGGTCCCTGGAAGTTACATGACTGGTGCCTAAAAAGTGAGAAAAGACTGCATGTGATGGGGGCAGGGTAGAGTGCAAGCTCTTCTGCATATTGAAAAAGAAATCGGCATTTGCGATTATTGTAAAAACGACACTATTTGCTGTATTTATGTTCATGGATTCAGAATGACACAGGTGTGTGTACAGGTCCTTCTCAAAAAATTAGCATATTGTGATAAAGTTCATTATTTTCTGTAATGTACTGATAAACATTAGACTTTCATATCATTTTACATTCATTACACACAACTGAAATAGTTCAAGCCTTTTATTGTTTTAATATTGATGATTTTGCCATACAGCTCATGAAAACCCAAAATTATTATCTCAAAAAATTAGCATATTTCATCTGCCCAATAAAAGAAAAGTGTTTTTAAAACAACAAAAGTCAACCTTCAAATAATTATGTTCAGTTATGCACTCAATACTTGGTCAGGAATCATTTTGCAGAAATGACTGCTTCAATGCGGCGTGGCATGGAGGCAATCAGCCTGTGGCACTGCTCAGATGTTATGGAGGCCCAGGATGCTTCGATAGCGGCCTTAAGCACATCCAGAGTGTTGGGTCTTGCATCTCTCAACTTTCTCATCACACTATCCCACAGATTCTCTATGGGGTTCAGGTCAGGAGAGTTGGCAGGCCAATTGAGCACAGTAATACCATGGTCAGTAAACCATTTACTAGTGGTTTTGGCACTGTGAGCAGGTGCCAGTTTGTGCTGAAAAAGGAAATCTTCATCTCCATAAAGCTTTTCAGCAGATGGAAGCATGAAGTGATCCAAAATCTCCTGATAGCTAGCTGCATTGACCCTGCCCTTGATAAAACGCATTGGACCAACACCAGCAGCTTACATGGCACCCCAGACCATCACTGACTGTGGGTTCTTGACACTGGACTTCAGGCATTTTGGCATTTCCCTCTCCCCAGTCTTCCTCCAGACTCTGGCACCTTGATTTCCGAATGACATGTAAAAGTTGCTTTCATCCGAAAAAATTTCTTTCTGTGTCTTACCCTCTTGCTTGAGGGTGTCAATGATGGCCTTCTGGACAGCAGTGAGGTCGGCAGATTGCGGTTTTGAGTAATGAACCAGGCTGGGAGTTTTTAAAACCCTCAGGAATCTTTTGCAGGTGTTTAGAGTTAATTGGTTGATTCAGATGATTAGGTTAATAGCTCGTTTAGAGAACCTTTTCATGATATGCTAATTTTTTGAGATAGGAATTTTGGGTTTGGGTTTTCATGAGCTGGATGCCAAAATCATCAATATTAAAACAATAAAAGGCTTGAACTACCGTACTTCATTTGTGTGTAATGAATCTAAAATATATGAAAGTCTAATGTTTATCAGTACATTACAGAAAATAATGAACTTTATCACAATATGCTAATTTTTTTAGAAGGACCTGTACGTCTGACCTCTACTTCCTGTTGTACACAGGAAGCAGTAGTGAGACCAGCCAATCAGAGACTTGCAGAACAACAAAGTAAAGAGCTGGCACATCCAAAGTAAATCTTTTATGGTTCCATGTAAAAGCACATGGCCAACGTTTCAGAGCCATGTAGGGCCCCTTTACCAAGGCAATATTTGCTCGGAGGCAAAAATCTGGCTGCCACTGCAAATGAGTTCCTGTAAGAGAGGTGGGAGTCAGGCTTCTCTAAACACTCACGTCCAGCAATGTGTCTTCAGCAGGCAGCAGCAAAGATTTGCCAGCTCTTTACTTTGTTGAATACGGCATAGAGGGGTCATCCCTCTTTTCCAGCTGTTGCGCTCCCCCTTGAGACCACGGGTTGGATCCTTTAGTGTGTGCGAGACAACACTACAAATATGAGATTTGCAGAGCAGTCCCATTCACCTCTGTATGTATGTAGAATAGATAGCAGGAGCTGCACTGGATGGAGTCAGCTGGAATGGAGAGTATGAAGGCTGTTGCCCTGTGCAGGCAGATTATTGGGGCAGCAGAAGGTGGGAAGTCCCTCGGGGTGTGGTCTATTTCATGTGTTTACTACATAATGACGAGCCCTTTACTGCTTGAGTGAGGAATGAGTGCAAGCTCTTGTGCCCAGCCTAGATCAGGAAATACTGTGCTTATGTGTGTGAATTTGTTGTTTCTGATTGTAATGTGTCTTTCTTCTCCTTCTTCTGCTTTGTCTTTTTGTTTTTCTTCTCTCACCTTAAATTTACTTAAAATGGATCCTTTTTATTTGTAATTTCTGCTTTTTTGCTCAAATTTCTCCTGCCTTTCACAACATGCTGATTTTCTCTCACCACCTTTTTGTACCTCTGATTTTTCCCCCTGCCCTTTCCTGTCCCGTTTCTACCACTTCCTCTTCTGTCACTGCCCCTCCCTCTTTTGTCCCTGCCTCTCCCTCTTTTGTCCCCATCTCTCCCTCTTTTGTCCCCACCACTTCCTATTCTACCACACTTCTCCCTCTTCTGTAACACCCTTCCTTCTGTCCTTGCCCCTCCCTCTTCTCTCCATGCCACTCCCTCATCTGTCACTGCCCCTCCCGTTTCTGTCCCCACCGCTTCTTCTTTCCCCACCTCTCTCTTCTGTGCCCACCCCTTTCTCTTCTATCCTGCCCCTGCCTCCTCTGTCCTTGCCCCTCCCCTCTTCCCTCCCCTTCTGTTTTGTAATATTTCTGTTGTGCTCTTCGTGCCTCTGTTGCTTTGTTTTTTACACCTTTCTGTTAGTTTTTCTGTTCCCGCGCTCATTATCACCCTCTTTTGTACTTCAAATCCCAGCAGCTACCTAGCCAGGCTCCTGAGCACAGCCCAGTGGTGTATGGGACTGTGGAGAGCCCTCATCTCTCTGCCACCAGGGAACCCAAAATAGGTGGGTATTGTTGTTCATGCGTAGTGTGACATCACCTTCAGAGACCGCCACCCACAGGTTACGGATTACTGCATAAACTTCCTTAGATGACAGACCAGTGTTGGAAGGCACTATGTAGGCTGCTCAGCAATTCCCAAACAGACAAGGATGTTCTGATCTATGAAGACGGGAGAGGAGTAGTTCGTAACCTTCTACTGCTGGGGCATACAGTAGCCACCAGATAAGAAAATCAAAGCAGTAACTGCAAAGCATTGCTGGCAGCAGAAGAGGGAATAAGCCGGCAAAGGCATCAGACTGTCACCTGATCTGATGGCAGAAGGAACATCCCACGTTGCATGGAAATATTATTTCTTAGAATCAGTTTTAAGCCTTTTCTCATGTTGCTTATATCTTCTAAATAATTGTTTAAAGTGTACCCGAGGCGACATGAGATAAACATGGACTGTATGTGCAGTGCAAAACATTAATAACCAGACTGTTTTACTTGCTTTATTTGCTGATTATAGTAAACCTCAATGATGAGCTAATTGCAGCCATAAAAGTTTTCCTGGAAGTATTCAACTTCTGAGGGCAGGAGATAGATAGAAAAAGGTCAATAGTTCCTGTATTTTCACTCTGGGACACTTAATAGTCTGCTAATGATTAGAGACAGTAACATTCAACCTACTTTGTGAATGCTTAAATATAAAAGAAAATCCCTGGGGTACTTAAAGTCATTTTTAGGAGTAGGAGGATAAGTATAAGTGTTTATCTCATCAGTTTTTCACATTGTGTTCAATTTAAAAAAAACAAAATTTTGCCCCTGAAAAGTTTGCATGTCAAGGCCTGAGTTTAAATGGCAGTGGCTGGAAAGTGTACTGGTTAAAGCAGTAGGATCAGCCATACTATGCCAGGGTAAAAAAAAACATAAGTAGATAAATACTTGATCTACTTACATAACACATGTATTGTACTGTCCACGTTTTGATTTCAGTGAATGTTACATAGTAAATGAAAAGAATTCTGTTAGTGGTGGGGGCCATGTCTTTTTGCCCACAGCTTAGGCTAAATCCTGATGACATTTCTGCCCTTTACTTTTTTTTTCTTTTCTCCTCCAATCGCTGAGTCACCTCAGCCTTGCTTGTAAACACAAGTGAGCAGGGGAAGCAAACACAAGTGAGTAGGGGATCGTGTTTCAGATAAGCAGCTAGACAGGGAAATAAATGGAAGAGGAGGAATATATTATAGATACAAAGAACCCCCAGCATGCAACTGTTTGGCACTGACTATTAAAGGGCCAGTGGTCCTTAAGTATGTGATAACTCCAAATCATAACTGCAGAAAAAGTTTTGAAAGTTTTGAGTGCAGGATTAGCATCTTTATCAATTAATACACGCAGACCAGTTGCTGTTAAAGTTTGATTTTTATGGTGACAATCCCGCTTTAAGGACTCCACTCCTGGCTTATGAGACCAGGGCTCGAATCGAATGCTTTTCCTATTCAGTAAGCCTATCTGTCTTCCGCTTCCTCACCCGCTGCTAATGTGATATCACATGTGCAACGTGCTATGCAGCGTGAGGCGCAAATAGAGCAAGACTGATTGCTACATCGGCTGGTGACAGTGGATAGGTAAAGTATAAATGCACGCATTGGGGGCACATTTATACTGGAGCGGGGCAGTAATGGAGTGGCAGATGCGGTGTCATGAGTTCCTGATAGATTTCATGCTGAATCTGCCTGCTGTGTATGGGTAGCCAGCTGATCTCTCTGCAATCGGAGAGAGATTTGTCGCTTAATGGAATCTGCCTATTATCGCTAGATCTGTGAGCACCTTAAAGAGAACCTGTACTGAGTAAAATTATTTAAAATAAACACATGAGGTAACTTCAAATGAACATTACATAGTTACCTTGCCATCAGTTCCTCTCAGAAGCTCTCCGTTTTCTTCTGCCAATAATCCCTTCCAGTTCTGACAACATTTTGTCAGAACTGAAATATATCAGTTGCTGTCATTTACAGCTGAGAGGAGAACTGATGTGTCCATGTTTCCCTATGGCTCAAGTGGGTGATATTACAGTTCAACTGTGTGCTGACCAGAAAGCTGTTATGGTGTAATGGCCATTTTCAAAATGGAGGACGGAGAATTCCATTGATCACAGTGGACAAACAGGACGCAGGAGAGGAAAAAGATTGAGTAGACTACGCGGGAGGTAAGTATGACCTGTGTATGTTTATTTTGACTTTTTTAATTTTCAGTTCAGGTTTTCTTTAAATATCATGTGTTATTGATCAAGGCCCCGTTCAGCATTGTAAGCACACAATGATTACTCTTCCAGCAGCTTTTGGTATTTTGAAAGACATGGAAGACTTTTGGAGGGTGAAATGATAGAAATAGCTCAGCAGTGCTTTAGCCTCTGGCAGAATTGGCGTCTCAGCATGGGCCTAGCCAACTAAGCTCTGTGATTCCTAGTTCTGGCTATAGGCTGCTTTTTGCTTCATAGTCTTAAGGTCCATACACACACTAGATTAAAGTCAACGCGAAACATCGCGCAAGTGTCATTCCCTATGACAAATACAGACGTCTTTCAAACGATGTTGTCCACACACTGACCAGTGGCCTGCAGCCAATTCTGAATGAAGAAAGACCGGGTCTCGACCTGGATTTTAGGCCAATTGGCCAATTTTTTATTTGCAGAACCACAGTGCACTGTGGTTCTGCAAATAAAAAATTGGCCTAAAATCCAGGTCGAGACCCGGTCTTTCTTCATTTGGACTGTTGTTGCACCCTTGGTGGATACGGGTGTGGACTGGTTGACTCCCTGGTGCTGTATTAAGAAGTGGGGTTGCAGCATCAAGGTTATACCTATACCCTGCAGCCAATTCTGGCCAACACAGCTATTAAATTTGGCCTGCAAGTGGTTTCCCTATTTTGCATTGTGTATGGCCCACTCTATACCTCCAGGGAAGCTATATAAGAGATCTAGATCACCAGGGGACCCATATGGGGAGGGAGAAATGACTACGCACCAGGAAACTGCATAAGGGAGAGAGGGGGGCCACTAGACACCAGGAAACTGGATAGGGGAGGGAAAGGGGCCAGTAGACACCAGGGAGCTGTATTGGGAAGAGAGGGGCCATAATGCTGGGCATACACGGCGTCGAGGGAGGCTTATCAATCGAGCCTGATGGCTCGATTGATAATATCCGACGTGTCCGATCACAGCGGGGATCGATTCCGCACTCGATACCCGTGGGCAGACAATAGAGACAAATCGAGCAGAAGATAAGAAGCGCCGGCGTGGACGAGCGGGAATCGATCCGGGCGCACACGCGGACGAGCAGGGACGTGGCGGGAGTCGATCTGGCGGCTAATCGGTCGCGGGATCGACCCGTGTATTCCCAGCATTAGACACCATGGAACTGTATAGGGGAGGGAGAAGGCATTAAAGGGACACTTAAGTCAAACAAAAAAAAATAAGTTTTACTCCCCTAGGGCTTCCAATAGCCCCCTGCAGCTGTCCGGTGCCCTCGCCGTCTTTCTCCGATCCTCCTGGCCCCACCAGCAGCCACTTCCTGTTTCGGTGACAGGAGCTGACGCGAGGGACGCGAGTGATTCTTCGCGTTCCCAGACACATTAGCACCCTCTATGCTGCTATATGGTATATGATATATGCTATAGCAGCATAGATGGCGCTATTGTGGCCAGGAACGCGAAGAATCACTCGCGTCCCCAGCCTGTCAGCTCCTGTCAGCGAAACAGGAAGTGGCTGCCGGCGGGGCCAGGAGGATCGGAGGGAGATGGCGAGGGCACCGGACAGCTGCAGCGGGCTATTGGAAGCCCCAGGTGAGTAAAACTCATTTTTTTTGTTTGACTTAAGTGTCCCTTTAAGCACAAGAGAACTGTATAGGAGAGGGGCCAGTAGACACCAGGGAACTGTATAGGGAAGGGGGGGGCCACTAGACAACATGAAATTTTGTAAGGAAGCCATTAGACATCAGGGAACTTTATAAGTTGGCCACTAGACATTGTGGTTGACCCGCGACTTGGTTCCATTGTTCAATTTCGGCCCACTTTGTATCTGAGTTTGACACCCCTGCTGTAGAACAATGTGGTTTGAACGACATTGTACATACCTGGCCGACTGCACGATAGCTGCCCAACGGTCGTCTGAGGCCATTCGTTAGAAGTTTCCAACGACTTTTGAATTGCGTGTACATAGCTTTACACAAAGAAACTCACAATTACTTAGCAGAAACAGTTTCTTTGGTCTCACAGCGCCCTCTAGCTGTCATACATAGCATAGCATGTGAGGAATTTCCTGGCACTGAATGTGTGACGTACTGGTCCTGTGTTTAACCATAACTCTCCTGTGTTCCCCTAGAGGAGAAGCCAAAATTGGAACCCGTGGTGAAATCATCTCCTCCCGCCCCTCTGCGACCAGAGCCGACCCTCTCCGGAAAGAGCGCAGCACCAGAGCCGATCCCTGAACCCGCCGCCGTCTCACGAGCCAGTCCAGACCTCCTCCCTACGCCAGGAATTTTACCCGGAATTACCGCAGCCACAGCTCCCGTTGTTGCCACTGCACAGGCTTTTCCTTGCCAACTGGGAGACACCAGCGAGGGCGAAAGCACGATAGAGGAGTGCACGTCTCCGGAAGAGGCCGCCACCGAAGACGTGGAGGAGGAGGAGCTATGCAAGGAACCGCTGGGCCCCTCCTTAGCCGCTGACCCCCCAGCCACCGCTCAGGAAGTGAACGGTATAAGCTATGAACATTCTGCCGTGGACATTGCTGTGACTGAGAAAGCTATGCTGGGAGAAGAGACTTCGACAGACGTGCCAGAGGTGGAACTGGCGCCCCCTGTGGATACAAACGTAGAATGCACTTCTCCTCCAAATGTGCCTCAATCATCGCCCGTACAGCCAGACTCACCCCCTCCTCCTCTCATCGCTGCTACTCAATGTACCACTAAGACCTCCTCTCCTGCCACTGTTCTTCCAGCCGTGGTGCCCGACCACGTGGCTGAGCAGGAGGACCCCAGAACTACCATCTTAGATGGGACAGTGGACTCTGCAAACACAAGAGCGGCAGAGGCCGACTCCGAGCTCGAGCCAAGTGTGACTCTCCTCAGCTTCACCTCAAGAAAAAGCCCTGTGGAAGGTAAGAGTGGGGGTGCCACGGGGTAATGAAGGCCAATGTTTGCCAATAGAGCTTTGCCGTGCCAAGGTGAGGCTCCTGTGCTTAAAAAGTGTGTTCTGCAGGAGAATGTATGGATCAATACACCATCAGTTTAATTGGAGGAGCAGTTTGTACTTCACTGATTGGCTGACCACAGTTTTGCTGTCAAATCGTTCACGCTAAACGCTAAATTTCGATCGATTTTGTCCCGAAATAGATCAGTCCCGTCGATTGCTGCGTGCGGGAAATTACCGTTGATCGCCCGCGGGTAGGGAGCGCATCGCTAGTGGCGTACGATCAACGCAGGTATACATTACCTGAAGCTGGCTCCCGGTATCTTCTCCGCATCACCTCCCGGCTGGCATCTTCTCCGCATCACGGCATCCGTGTATAACTTCCTGTGTCACTGCAGTGACAGCGGAAGTACAAATAGGGGGGGGGGGGGGGCGAAAGCGGCAGCTCAGCAGATGGTGAATCGGTTTCAGGCTGAAATCAATTCACAATCTGTTTGCAGTAAAGGCAGCCAAACGATCCCTCTCTGATCAGATTTGATCAGAGAGGGATCTGTCTGTTGGTCGAATCTGATGGCAAATCGACCAGTGTATGGCTACCTTTACTCCAGGCTACGACATCGCTCCATGGAGAGATGATCCTCTGGGCACAGTGGTAAGCAGCCAGTCAGAGAAGTGTGAAAGGATCACCTGTTCTCTTATGCTGGGAATACACGGTTCGTTTTTAAAGCACATAGATCATTTCAGATCTCCCGTTCGATCGTTTGGCCGCTTGATTCCTGATAGAAGTGAATGGAAAAAGATAAGAAAAACGAGCAGAAGATAAGAGAATCAACTGCAGAATCGAGCGGCAAAAATGATCCGTGTATGCCCAGCATTAGGAAAGTGGTTTCTCTGTTCTCTGTACAGTGCGAATCTACACTATTCTGTATGAGATCCAACATGAGTCACATTCTTATGAACAAACAGCTTACGCCTGTGGCATATCCTGATTGGGCGATGCAGAGCTTGCCAGTGTGGGGACACCGAGCTTGCCAGAGGGGGGCGGAGACTGCAAGAGGAGGAGGCGGAGACTGCAAGAGGAGGAGGCGGAGACTGCTGGGGGGGGCGCACGGAGACTGCCAGAGCGGGGACGCAGAGAGGTTCAGAGGGGGGATACAGAGGCTATGGGGGGGGCACAGAGACTGCCAGAAAGGGGGCACAAAAGGGTCTGGGGATGCAGAGACTGCTAGAGGGGCGATGTAGAGAGAGGTGACGGGGACGCAGGGACTGCCAGAGGGTGGGGCACAGAGGCTTCAAGACAGTCAGGCACAGAAACGGTTGGAGGGGTGCAGAGACGGGCATAGGAGTCAGTGCCGTGCTCAGCATTGATCTTCAGTCCACAGACCATGCTGTGAGCATTCCTTGGATGGGGTCCAGCTTAGAATATTGCTGAGTAATTCTGGTTGGCATCTCGTCTTTTCATGCCAGATTTTCTCCCCCCTCAGCAGACTGGATGAGATGCAGCCTCGGTAACATGAAACAATGCGATTTATCTCCAGACTTACTGAGGCTCCTGTTCCTTTATAGATTGCAGAGAGTGAATCCTGTCCTCTGATGATAAGTTACCAAGTCACGCTCTCCCTTTCTCTCAAAATGCCCGGCTGTGTCTTTATCCTGCAGATCCTAAGCCCTGCTGGAGGGAGCAGGGGGCATTCATGTGTGCTGTGTGCCCTGCAATGGTGGGATCAGTGTGTCAGTCATGTGATGCTGTGATGTCACTTCCTCCCTTTCTCGCACGCTCTCTCTCTCTCTAGAAAGCATTTCTTCTGTAACATCTGACTTTTATGCAATATATATAGTAGCTCAGTAAAGTTATCCATGTTGCTGTATAAATAATGTTTTACGGTCAGATACAGTGACCATGTTACAGTCCGATTCAGTGACATGACTATGTACTCCGTGAAGTGCTGCAGAAGATGTCAGTGCTTTATAAATACATAATAATAATATGGTAGGACATTAGACTATGACTATGGGATTGTGAGTAAAAATCTCACAGGTTTTGGACTACGCCATCTCATTTAGGTGTCCTAAGTAGGGATAACGTTATGGCTGATTAAATAGAGACATTGCTAAAATGCTCTGGTCCATAAGCGTAAAAACCAGGTCTAGATGCGAAGTGGTTAAGCAAGTGTGGTCCCAGCCTTATTCTTTACCAACACACTCCTTAGAAAAGATGCCAGACAGCCTCCCTACCGGATGCAGTTGGACTGAGAAACCCTTGCTGTCTCCCCGGGCCACTCTGATCCCCCACAGGATGGCACGGTACATGGCAGAAGCCATGCTTAGCTGCACTTGAGCAGCCGTGCTTCCATGCCTGAGAGTGTTCTGCTCATGTGCAGTACTGTTACACTAGAGCAAATGCTGCTGGACTGCACACTGTAGATTTACCATGCTGCCTAGCGGAAGTTCGAGGCGGCCTGGGAGGATGGCCAGGGAACGATTGGCCTGTAGGGTGCTGGAGGAAGCCCTAGGTATACTGTTGTTTTTTTTCCCCAGATATCAGGTACACTTTAAAGCGGATCCAAAATGAAAAACTAACTACCGTATAACAAGTAACTTGTCTGTATATCTTATCTAAAGTTTAGATAGTTTACACAGCAAATCTAGCTGCAAACAGCTTCAACAGTTTGATTATTTATTCCTGTGATACAATGAGAGCGGCCATGTTCTGTTTGTCACATTACACACAGCCAAGCTGATCTGCATCTCCAGCCATCAGCCTGTGAAAACTTCACCCCCCTCTCCTCCTTCCTCCTCCCCTCTGCCTCTGAAATCTCTGGCTAGTAACACCTCCTTTTTCCTCCTGCCCAGACTGAGCTTCCATAAGCCCATGCTACATGGATCTGAGAGTGCCAAGGCACTCTGGAGAAGCTGTGGGTGAGGCTTGTTTAGTTTATAGGGAATTTGTGTATTAAAACAAACAAGCAAAAAAAGTATTTGGCTTGAGGAATGCCCTTTAAACTATATTAGAAGGAACACAATTCTGCAATGAGTAAAAGTTTATCTCGGATCCACTTTAACCACCCTGCCGTTCTATTAAAATCGCCAAGGTGGCGGCGCAGCTTTTTTTAAAATCATGTAGCTACTAGCCTAGCACTTGCAGGCTGCGCAAGGGGTCGGGGGGGGGGGGCCTGTAACGCGGCGAGTAGCGGCGCATCGGTTGCGAGCGGCGGCGATCGATTACAACATGCAGCTAGCAAAGTGCTAGCTGCGTGTTTTGAAAAAAAATTGTGAAAATTGGCCCACCAGGGCCTGAGCAATCCACCGCGCGGCGGTCATGGACGAGCTGAGCTCGTCCATACTGCTAAGGTGGTTAAGCAGATTGGTTGGGTGACAGGCTGAGTCTGTACAGACACATCACTAGTCTTCCGTCACAATGCAAGGGGATGAAGTCTGACAGCACGGCGCTTGGAGTAGGAGGGGCAATTGAGGGACCCATGGTATTGACCAGCCCTCGGTTGAGTTGATCTGCTAGCTGGATCGAGCAGCCACCTTGCACATGCTAGCTAGATCCTCAGCAGAGGCAGCCCCAATTAGCCACCTCAGCCGGGAGCAGTCTAGCGTATGTACAAGGCTGTACACACAAAACTACACTTCCCATGATTCCTGGCGGTGGCTGTTAGCTGCTGTTACCATGTTCTCAGAGGGGAGTGTCAGAGAGGAATTGGGGATTGGCTGAAAAGTGGGCGTAAAATGTAGGTGGGGATTCCCGATGCTCAGTATTCATTTATTTGCGATCCCACGGGCTGTCTAGAGGAAGTAACTAAATGGCATTGTCATCCCAACACAGAAAGTGCAGCCATGATTATTTCCTCAACGTCTTCTGCAAGGAAACCCAAGCGATAACCTCAAACTTAACACAACAATACCCTCATTTTATAGCACACCTGAAGCGACATAACGATATGAAAATAATTACTGTACATATGATACCAATCCTGCTCACAACTTTCCTATGTTTACGTTAAATGTAATTTTTTTTATTTTTTATTCCAAGGGTTAACAAACTAGTAGTTCACTTATGCAGCCAGAGAAGGCCAGCTATAGCAGCTCTCCTGAATACTAATTAGAGGCCAAAACACTGTCTATCTGCAAATATTCCTGATAACAGGATGGTACTGGTGAGGTCAAAAGGTCACTATTGGGAGCTGAATGAACAGTATTTAATGTCACACTGACATGGCTGCAGTTCACTTATATTGAAACAAAAAAGAAAGCAAGACTCTATGAATGTTCAATTTATCATTACCACTACACATAGAATAAAGAATTAAAGACTACAATAAAGAATTTCAGAAGTTTATTTTCCACCTCAGGGTTGGTTGCAGCAGTGTCTTATTAATCTTGCACAGAGATCCTCTGTAAGGCCGCATTCACACTTAAAAGCGCAGCCGGTGTTTTGCGGGAGCGATTTTTTTTCCGCGATTACACGTGGAAAAATTAGTGGACACTGCGGCGATTTTTCCCGCGATCGCGTTTAGCGCTTCTATAGCACTGAAACGCGATCGCCGGGAAGTCGCCTGAAAATGGTGCAGGCTACGCACTTGTGGACTTGCGATTAACGCAAATCGCCTAAGTAAGAACGGGCCCATAGGGTTTTATATATCGCTTGAGCGTTTTGCCGAAATCTCCGGCAAAACACTCTAGTGTGAATGGGCCCTAAAGGGAACATGAAGTAAGAGGGATATAGAGGTGCCATATGTATTTCCTTTTAAGCAATACCAGTTGCCTGGCGGTCCTGCTGATCTCTCAGGCTGCAGTAGTGTCTGAATCACACACCTAAAGAACCATGTGGATAATCCAGTCAGACTTCAGTCAGAAGCACCTGATCTGCTTGCTTGTTCAGGGTCTATGGCTAAAAGTATTAGGCAGGCTCACTTGAGTCTGGAAATAATGGCAGCACATTTCCGCTGACGAATCTGCAGTGTTGGCTGGCAGCCAGCTGAGACCAGTTGACCGTCGTCAGTAGTGAATCACACACAGTGTTGTGTGGTACAGAGCAGCCGTGCCGGCGGGTTTCCCCTGCAGCCGTGCCGGCGGTTTTCCCCTGCAGCCGTGCCGGCGGTTTTCCCCTGCAGCAGGAAAATGCACATTTCTCCCACTTCTCTGCGATTGTGCATTGAGGGCTTGTTCACACTAGAGGTGTTTTGGGGGCTTTTTTAAGAGCAGGCAATTTTCAAAATCGCCCTAAAAACGCTTGTGCAATGATTCTCCATGAGAGAGTTCACATCTGAGCGGTTTGTTTCCGATCCGCTCAGAAAAGCGATGCCTGGACCTTTTTTGGGGCGATTTTGGCTCAATGGAAGGTATAGGGAAATCGACATACGTTTGTTAAAGCGCTTTGCATAGCGATTTCCCAGCGCATTTAAGAATAAATACATTGCATTTATTATTTTCCGGTTCAAAGAGTTCACTTCCTGAATGACGTCAGGAAGTGGGAAAACGCAATCGCTCTGCAAAAGCGCTTAGAACAGCGTTTTTACAGAAATCGCAAAAAAAGCGGCAAACGGCCAAAGCGATCGGAACGTAATGTGAACGAGGCCTGAGAAAGCATGTGCGTTTTCTCTCTGTGTGTTATCGCTGTGTGTGAAAATGGCTGTCATTTTGGCAAGTGTAGCCCCTTCCTTAGAGGCAGAGGATCAGCAGGACAGCCAGGCAATCTGCATTGTTTGAAAGTAAAATAAGTATGTCCGCCTCCATATCCCTGTCACCTCAGGTCCTGTCCCCCGGTGCTGAGTAAACCCCAGTAAAAGTTTAGCGTGTATTCGGGCTGTGATTAGACAGGAAGTCCACTACAAATCACGTGCTGATCATGTTTTTGCACAGTAATTGGGTCACATGGGGTAGAATAATCAGCGGCTGCCTGGCCCAGATTGCATTAGCGTAGTACAGCCGGACTGGGGGGAGGGACCCGGACTCGCTCAGACTCTGCTTTGAATGCTCTGAATTTTGCATGACCCTGATCCCAGGATAGACCCTGAGCCACCCCTGTGCCGCAGCAGCCTGTGTGTATAAATAAAGGTGATGTCCGGCTGCTGGAATCACAGATTAAATTAGAGCGTCTCGCTATCATGTGCCGCTGCTGTGATCACGGGAAGAGCCTAATTCAGGGCCCTGCGGATGGGAGGGGAGCTCAGAGTATTCACATCACTGTGTCTTCTCTCCACAGCACAGACTGCTGCAGCTGCACCAAAGATGTGGCAGAGACCAAAAGACGAGAGCCCGGAGGAGGTCCTGCCATCGAATGTTGAGGTACGTTCCATATTGGTGCGCACTGGGACCGCTGGGTTTCCAACCGCTGCACTTTCATATGATTATACCCTCTAATAACTCACTCCTCAGTGTGATCAGTGATTTCCTTGTTTTGGACTGTTATCTTGCTGATTGGACTGCAGGGGGGCGGGGCACAGGTGGGATCAGTCTATGAATATTGCAGTGGGGGTGTGTGGTATCTGGGTGGTTGCCATTGCAGGCGGGCGTGTCTCTTCAGTGATTGGCCTCTTGAATTTTCTGTCACAGCTGCAGGGTGAGGGTGACGCCGAGGAGGAGAAGGCTGTGGAGGCGGAGCCAGAGGAAGGAAGCGCTATCAGCACTGAATCGGATCACCTATACCTTAACTGTAAACTCCTGGAGGAGAACGGTGAGACGGAACCCCTGCGCAACGGTGCGGACACCATCTCCGAGGGGGAAGCGGGAGACGCCACGTTAAGCCCAGAGGAGGGGTACCCCTATAAATCAGGTAATGTCGGCACATCCAGCACAGCCCTTTCTATAAGCATTTAAAGGGGTTTCTGTGGAGTGCTGAAATAAACAAAAACTGACACTTACCTGGGGCTTCTATCAGCCCCCCTGCAGCTGTCATGTCCCGTGCTGTCTGTCATGATATAGCAGCTGTTTGTGATATTAGGATAATACAGAAGCATATTTTTCATTTTTCTGTCGGCTGTGTACTATTTCAGGGGTGTATGTGTTCAGAAGCCACCTGGCTTTGGGGTATAGTTGGGCACCAGCCTGAAGGAAGCTGCTAATTGGATTGTCTGCATGGCCATGTAAAGTACATTAGCATTCAGTGTCCTCTGGACACTGCGGCCTCCAGCAAGGAAACAGGTAATTAGGTAACGCCCCTCTATTCTGTCCTGAATCTGCTGAAAAGGTGTTGCATTGCTTTGAACTTTGTGTATATGTAAACAGTCAATATATAGTTAGGCTGACTGAAGTCTGCAAAGTTCAAAAGTGGGACAGGAACCTTTGAAGTTTGCATATCATAGCCAGCAAGGATATGACAAGCGTTCTGTGCAAACAATCTGGAGTCTGTCTCTGGGAGCTTACTGCGCAGGAGCAGTACAAGAAAACCTTAGCTTGCGCAGTAAGCTCCCGGAGACGCGAGCGCACTCTATTCGTCTTGTTAGACGAATTATTGACTGGTGGCGGGAAACGGGTGATCAGAGGAGGACGGCATGGGACATGACAGCTACAGGGGGCTGATAGAAGCCCCAGGTAAGTGTCAGTTTTTGATTATTTCAGCACTCCACGGAACCCCTTTAAAGAGGAACTGTAGCGAAAAGTGAAAAAAAAATAAATCCATACATTGCAAATTGAGAAGTTAAAAAAATAGGCGAGATCAAGAAATTATTGATATTTGCCATGTAATTTGTTCATATTGTCTTATCCACAATCAGCCTGCAAATCGTCATCTTTACTACTGGTAGACATGAAAAAAAAGGCACCAACTGTCATTTTCTATAACCACACCCCTAACAATATGTTAGGCTAAAAGGTTTTTTTTTTTTTAAATAAATAATCATATGCGCAGAGGGAGATACTGATTGCTTGGAAGTTGGAAACAGCTGTTATTTCCCACAATAAAGCAAGGCTCCCACAGTGTGATGTCACTACCATGGTCCTGACATCACACTGGGGGGGGGTTTACTACACTGTCAGCCAATACAGCTCCCTGATGTGAAGCAGAACATTTTGGCGCCAGCAAATTTGGGCGCACCACAGACAGTAATGTGAATTAAAGCTATAGCAGCTCTCAGAAGCTAATTTCGGCACTGGTGAAAGACGGAGGCCAAATTGCTAAAAAAAAAAATAATTAATTTTAAAAAACCCGGTGTAATGATGTCTGTCCCCCACTATTCATGGCGGCCTGGAGGGGAATAATGATAAATACTGCCAGGACTGGTTCAGGACCACATTAAGCCGGTTATCTGCTTCATCCTGCGCCCACATCGGTCGGTGCCGTTTTTACATGTATCCATGTGGTGATCTATTAGAGAAAAGGTGAAGATTTCTCATGGGAAGGGGGTTCTCCGCTATTGATTGGGATGAAGCTCAATTCTTGGTGCAGTTCCTCTTTAAACAAAAAACATTTCTTTGTTACAGCTAAAATAAATCTGCACTGTGTCTACTTCCTGATTCATGGAAGCAGACATATTGTTTACAGCCCGTGCTTTCAAATTGAATTATCTGCTAATCTGCCATAGGCAGTCATGTGACACAGCAGGGAGATCAAATTACAACTTGTGATTAGACACAGATGAGGGGGGAATTACACAGGCTAAACTTTTTAAATACATACAGGGTGCATTTATCTGTTTTTCTTCTGTCCTGTTCAAGAGTTCAGGTCCACTTTAACACACGTCACAGTTTGGTGATGGTAGCATATAAGGGGCTTTGCTATTAAAGTGAACCAGAGACGAAGCACCCTCTTGTATTTTACCATATATATCAGTGGGAACATTAGAGAAAACACCTACCCTGCTCTCTGTTTCATCCTTCACTGCTCAGCTTGCCTTTTATCAGCCCTGGTAAAATCCCCGACTGAGCATTCAGTCTGTCTTTGCTCAGGAATCATTATAGCAGAGTCATTATAGCAGAGCCAGAAGGGGGCAGGCTTGGGCTTGAAAAGACATCAGAGAAGACAGACTCAGCTATAATGATTCCTGAGCAAAGCCAGACTGCATGCTCAGTCAGAGATTTTATCAGGGCTGCTAACAGGCAGGCTGAGCAGTGAAGGATGAAACAGAGAGCAGGGTAGGGGTTTTCTCTAATGTTCCCACAGATACATATGGTAAAATACATGAAGGTGCTTCGTCTCTGGTTCACTTTAACTGCTAAAGTCGGCTCAAAATTAAGCGAAAATTATGCTGAAAGCCACAAATCTATGACCCTGCGGCAGAGTCCTCAGACGGTCATGTATAGCACCTCCCCCCACTCAGTGACGTACTTCCTGCCAGACAGGAAGTGAGTCACTAGGATTCCCGAGTTTCCCTGTCATATTCCCGTCCATGCGCACCACACCGCCAGGGCCATAAGAAATCAGTGGCTGAACTTTGTTTTTCCATTGAGCAGAATGATGTGATGCCCCTCCCCCTTACATGTGGTACAACCTTCTCGATGCTTCCTCATGCAGGCGTGAACCCGACAGAGCCGCCCACAGATGAGTCCGAGGAGGCTCCAGCAACGCCGTCATCCTACGTGCCGCACGATGGAAAGCGCCAGTATGACCGGGACTTCCTGCTGGGCTTCCAATTCATGCCGGCGTGCGTGCAGAAGCCAGAAGGCCTGCCGCCCATCAGCGATGTGGTCCTGGACAAAGTGAGGAGAGAGGGAGGTGTCTAGGTGCAAGTCTGCTCTGTGTTTCAGCTGGTGGTAGAGATGGGCGCATTATTGGGTGTTTGTCATGTGTGTCTCTCCGTGTGTTTTTACAGTCACAGCAGTAGTGTCATGTGATATCTGGGTGCTCTGTGTGTCTTTATAGTCACAGCAGTGGGGTCATGTGATATCTGGGTGCTCCTGTTGTCTTTATAGTCACAGTAGTGGGGTCATGTGATATCTGGGTACTCCTGTTATCTTTATAGTCACAGTAGTGGGGTGTGTTCTCTCCATTGTGTCATCATTTCCTTGTGGCCTCCACGCAGCGTCCCCTCCATCCACTGACTGCCAACATCATGTCACAAATGTCAACATTTCTCTACCCATTTACAGATCAATCAGCCGAAGCTGCCCATAAGGACTCTGGATGCTCGCATGCTGCAGAAGGGGCCGGACTTCACCCCCGCGTACGCAGACTTTGGCCGCTTAGCTCCAGGAGGGCGAGGGGTACCAGTGAGTATATTGGATATTTCTGTGGAGTATTGACTTCAAGGTAGATAGTTAAAGCGGACCTGAACTCAGAACGTCCTCTCTGCTCTAAAAGATACGCAACAGCATAATAACCTTTAAAGAAAAACATTTTTGTTACAGCTGATACAAATCCTAAAATAAATCTGCACAGTTTCTACTTCCTGCTTCATGGAAGCCGACATGTTGTTAACAGCCTGTGCTATCAAATGAGCTTATCTGCCTTCTCTGCTGTGGCAGTCATGTGACATAGGGGAGATCAAATTACAACTTGTGATTAGACACAAAACAGACTAAACTCTAAATACAACATATTATAAATTAAAGGAGCGCTGCACATGAAAAGGATCATAGAATACTGCTCATTTTTATTTAAGCAAAGAATACAAGTTAACCCCCTTGGCGGTATGAAAAATACCGCCAGGGGGCAGCGCAGCAGTTTTTTAAAAAATTTTTTTTTTTTTTAAATCATGTAGCGAGCCCAGGGCTCGCTACATGATAGCCGCTGCTCAGCGGCATCCCCCCAACCCCGCCGATCGCCTCCGGCGATAGGCGATCAGGAAATCCCGTTCAAAGAACGGCATTTCCTGGAGGGCTTCCCCCGTCGCCATGGCGACGGGGCGGAATGACGTCAGCGACGTCGGGACGTCATTGGGAGACCCGATCCACCCCTTGGCGCTGCCTGGCACTGATTGGCCAGGCAGCGCTCGGGGTCTGGGGGGGGGGGCCGCGCGCCGCACCGGATAGCGGCGATCGGGCGCGTGGCGGCGGCGATCGGGGTGCTGGCGCAGCTAGCAAAGTGCTAGCTGCGTCCAGCAAAAAAAAAATTATGTAAATCGGCCTAGCAGGGCCTGAGCGGCACCCTCTGGCGGCTTACCCCGTGTCACACACCAGGTTACCGCTAAGGAGGTTAAAATACAATACCCATACACACAGTTTGCCTTTTCACACCACACACGCTTAAGTTTATAATATATTGTTTTGTCCTAAGATGTAGGGTTCGGGTACCCCCCACCTAATTTTAAGGTAGCAGCAAGAAGTTTTGAATCAGGATGATACAGGAAGACATTTTGGTGGATGCTCTGGCGGATATAGTGTTCGAGTGCAAACAAATTCCCACTTATTGACTAGATTGCTATATATCAGTGCAGCACATCCTTCAGTATAATAAACTCAAAATACATACAGGGTGCATTTCTCTTTGTTTTCATTCTGTCCTGTGTAATAGTCCAGGTCCACTTTAAACTGATTCAGCCAATCACATGGCATCCTCCTCTCTGCAGAGGGAAGTAAAATATGAATGCCAGAATCTGATTGGCTGTCAGTCATGCCTCATCCTTCCATTTATTTATTTAATTTGGGTCATATTCTGGGGATTTCTAATTTAGCTGCCTTCTTTACAGGTCTCCTGCGCACTCCAGTTTAAAAGTGCGCAATTGCTGCTGAAGAAAATAGCAGTAACCATTTCATAAAAGTTAGCTGGAAAAATAAACGTTAAAGTGGCAAGGTTAAAAAAAAAAAATGGTTTCTTTGCCCAGTAAACCCATACTTTCCCTATTAACCCCTTTAATATCTATAATCAGTTTCTACACCTTTAAAGGGGCACTATAGCGAAAAATTGTAAAATATGTGCCAACATAGACAAATAAGAAGTATGTTTTTTCCAGAGTAAAATGAGCCATAAATTACTTTTCTCCTATGTTGCTGTCACTTACAGTAGGTAGTAGAAATCTGACAGGTTTTGGATTAGTCCATCTCTTCATGGGGATCTCGGGGATTTAATTATTTTCCAAATGTAGGGCTCATTTTACTCTGGAAAAAATGTACTTCTTATTTGTCTCTGTTTGCACATATTTTACATTTTAGAATTTTTCGCCATAGTGCCCCTTTAATGACTGCCGCCGGTAGCAGTCGGATGCAATCGCAAGGGTGACAATTCCGGGGGCCCAGTGCTGTACAGATACATAGCTCTGGCATTACCTAGCGGTGCATCTGTACAGCACTGGGGCCCTAGAATCCCAGTCTGATCGCTAGAGATGTGCATGGCTGGGTATAGTGGTCCGTCTCAATTCATTGCTGTAGAGTCTGCACAAAAATACTCCCAACTCGGACTCTGACAGACACAGAACATTTATATTGCGCTTTTTTCCTTGTGGACTGAAAGTGCCAGAGCTGCAGCCACTAGGGCGCGCTGTATAGGCAGTAACAGTGTTAGGGAGACTTGCCCTACTGAATAGGTGCTGGCTTACTGAACAGGCAGAGCCAAGATCTGAACCCAGGTCTCCTGTGTCAGAGGGAGAGCCCTTAACCAATACACTATCCAGCCACTCCTCAGTTTATGATTCCACTTCTCCGACTTTTCTAATTTGCATATACCTATGTCTTGTTGATTGAAAATATGCAACCTAAAAGGCATTTCATCACTGCCAAAACTTAGGAATTTTACAGCTATATTAAGTTGGCATATGCTTTTAGGAACAAGAAACTCCTGGCCAGGAAGCTGACACTGTGCTATGTCAGCCATCTGGTCCAATCGAACTTGTGGGTACATCTAAAGCTCAACACACACCATACAATCTTCGTTGTACAGATTTACCAAATCTATGTTGTATAAGGGCCAGCAGATTGAAAATACCTTGAATGATTGATTGGATAAGCCCTTAAGCCTCCTCTACACGATACGATTCTTTGTGCGATTAGATTACGATTCTATTTACGATCCAATTAAATCCGACCTGTCCGATCGGGATTCGATTCAATTTGCCATTGTTTTGCAATGGCAAATTGAATTGAATCGAATCCTGATCGGACATGTCGGATTGAATCGAATCAATGAATCGAATCAGACAAAAAATTTCATGGTGTAGATGGGGCTTTATACTACATGAAAGTGGTAAGATTGGACAACCAAGATTGTATGGTGTTTGTTGAGCCTTAAAGAGACTCTGAAGTCTCTTAAAAATCCTTTTTTTATTACAAAATCCTGTTTAACATGTTAGCCCTACCTAAACCGCCACATCCCCGTGGCTGTAATCTATCTAAATCCCCCCAAACTTCCCCCTCCCTCTCCCCCGCAAAATCCACGACTTTCTTGGCCGTGGATTTTGCTGCTGTTGGAGGCAGAGCTATGAGCCGCAGCTCTGCCTCCATGCCCGTCTATCAGCGGCGGATCTCCGCCTCTCCCCCGCCCATCTCAGTGAAGGAAGACTGAGAGGGGCAGGGGAGAGGCGGCGATCCTGGCTGACAGACACGCTGAGAGGCAGAGCTGCGGCTCATAGCTCTGCCTCTCACGGAAGTGCTGCCCGGATTGCCCCCCGGGGAGTTTGGGGGATTTAGTTAGATTACAGTGGTGGGGATGCAGCGGTTTAGGTAGGACTATTATGTTAAACAGGATTTTATAATAAAACGAGGATTTTTAAGAGACTTCAGAGTCTCTTTAACCCCCCTGGCAGTATGAAAGATTCCGCCAGGGGGCAGCGCAGCAGTTTTTTTTATTTATTTATTTTTTTAAATCATGTAGCGAACCCAGGGCTCGCTACATGATAGCCGCTGCTCAGCGGCATCCCCCCAGCCCCGCCGATCGACTCCGGCGATAGGCGATCAGGAAATCCCGTTCAAAGAACGGGATTTCCTGGAGGGCTTCCCCCGTCGCCATGGCGACGAGGCGGGATGACGTCACCGACGTCAGCGGCGTCGGGACGTCATTTGGAGTCCCGAACAACACCTCGGCGCTGCCTGGCACTGATTGGCCAGGCAGCGGGGGGGGGGGGGGCGCGCGCCGCATCAGATAGTGGCGATCGGGCGGGGGCCGGCGGCGATCAGAGTGCTGGCGCAGCTAGCAAAGTGCTAGCTGCGTCCAGCAAAAAAAAAATTATGAAAATCGGCCCAGCAGGGCCTGAGCGGCACTCTCCGGCAGCTTACCCCGTGTCCAGCACGGGGTTACCGCTAAGGAGGTTAAGCCCCATCTACACCATACAATTTTTTGTTTGATTCATTGATTTGATTTGATTCAATCCGACATGTCCAATTGGGATTCAATTCAATTTGCCATTGTTTTGCAATGGCAAATTGAATCGAATCCCGATCGGACATGTCTGATTGAATCGAATCAGACAAAAAATGGTATGGTGTAAGATGGGGCTTTAGAGTGATGATCCAGGTCTTGTACAATCTGAACCTGGTTTACAGGTGATAGACAACACCTCTGCGATCAGTGTGCACAACATTCTCAGTGGATTCACAAGAGCTCTGCAGGGAGTGCACATATATATACATATATAGTACTACTGTGTAACTTCATTTGTAGTCGCCAACCTCAAATTTAACAGCATATGAAATTATTTATTTTATGAGCAAAAGGAGTGCATACATTTGCATAAACTTGCAACAGCGCAGAATTATTTGTATCTCATTTACCATCCCTACTAGTGACACAACTACACATCAGGCTTTATTCTTACAGCAGAGATGTTATTTATATGTTATTGCGGTCACAATAGCGACAGTTGTAATGCCAAAATTGTCAGGAACTGGTTGAAGAAGTATCTTCAATCCACAGAGCATCAACCTACCAGCTTGTATAGCTTTGTGATGTGGGGTAACCCGGAGAGCCTGAACCAAACACACAGTGTCCGCACAGATGTGTCCAGGACTGTAGCGCTTGGTGAAGGTGCAGGCCGCTACCCCACCATGCTGCAGCGGTAATGGTCACACATGATGATGGTATCCGTGCAAACGTTTCTGTCTTCCAGCTGCTGAACGTGGGTGTTCCCAGGCGGTCCCAGCCAGGCCAGAGGAGGGAGCCCCGCAAGATCATAATGAACATTTCCGTGACGGACGATGTTCATCTGAAGAAGTCAGAGAATGCCTGGAAGCCGAACGTGAAGAGGGACAGCCTAGTGGAGGACCCGGAGACCATCCGCACCCAGGTGAGTGCAGGCAGCGCGGCAGCCTGACTTACACATATGCGCTGGAGACAGAGAACACTCAATTGATGCAAAGTTATACATTTCCAGAACTAACTGTAAGCCCCAGTTTGTTTTCATATATACTCTGGAATCTGTAGACCGTGCTGCACTGATTTTCAGACAGCCCTGGTGCTTTCACTTTCCTGCGGGTGCAATCAGCTGTACAGTTGTTTCTTGTTTCTCCACACCTGCCCCAAGTGAGTAAGTGTGAGAGAAGAAGCTCCATACATTGTAGAGAATTGTTGTGACAAGCCTAGTTTCAGCGTGCTTACATTAATATAAACAAGAATTTTGGAATTGGGATGATACCATTTATTGGCTAACTTGGAAGTAAATAAAAAGTAAGCTTTTGGCTAATAAGCCTTCTTCAGACTTAGTTCCTGTATATTAACAAGATGTTTAACCCTCTGGGCGATACAATTATATCGCCCAGGAGGTGGCGCAGCACTATTTTTTTAAATTTTTTATTTTTTAAATCATGTAGCGAGCCCAGGGCTCGCTACATGATAGCCGCAGCGCAGCGGCAACCCCCCACCCACTCCGATCGCCTTCGGCGATCAGAGTAAGCAGAACGGGATTTCCTGCTGGGCTTCCCCGGTCGCCATGGCGACGGGGCGGGATGACGTCCTGACGTCAAAGGGAGTCCAGATCCACCCCTCAGCGCTGCCTGTCACTGATTGGCAAGGCTGCGCAAGGGGTCGGGGAGGGGGGGCTGCGCGGCACGGCGAGCGGCCGAGATCGGAAGTTACATGCAGCTAGCAAAGTGCTAGCTGCGTGTAACAAAAAAAAATTATGCAAATCGGCCCACCAGGGCCTGAGAAATCCTCCTGCGCGATATACCCTGAGCTCAGCTCGGGATTATCGCTCAGGAGGTTAAACACAGCTTTTATGCACTGGACATTCAGAGTAGAAACATTCTGTTGTAATCATAAATAGATGTCAGTAGATGTCATCAGGCATCTAATATATATTTATTTTTTGCAAAAGAATGCTTCTCCTCCAAATGTCCATTGCATATTAGCTGTGTGTTTAACCCTTCCCAACCGCCTAACGGCGATTGTCGTCAGGTCCTTTAGGCAGAGATTAGCGGGGATCGCGCACATGGATGTGCGTGCCTCCCCGCTGAAACAGCCTGACAGCTGCGATCGGAGCTGGCAGGCTGTTAGGAGGAAATAAACAATCATTTTCTTTTGTACAGTGCTGCGATCTAGCGCATCGCTGTACTGGGGACAGTCCTGTCACTTGGCTGTCCCCTGGAATGGCTCACAATCTGATCCCTCTCATGGGCATCAGCTCATGAGATCATAATGGTGGATCTCGGGGGGGTCAGTGGAATAAACAAAAACATTTTTTTTTTAATTAATTAAAAAACATTGCAGCAGCAAACAGATCCCACCAACAGAAAGCTGCGCATGCCCATGACATAATTGTGACATCATGGGCATGTGCAGAGCGCTCCTGGCTGCTGTGGGTTGCAAGCAGCCGGTCGACATCTGTGCACTGATGGTGACTCCCGACGACCCGGAAGTGAGCTGCAGGGGGGTGTTTAGGTAAGTAAGAGGGGTGGCAGAGGGGAACAGGGGGGGGAGTGGTGGGCATCATTGTTTAATAAGGTGAGTTGTCTTTGGGGAATCATTTATTGAAAACACTGGAAATCTTCGTCCTGTTTACGATTGGGTGAAGGATGCTGCCTCATTATCACATGACACGTGTCAGCTCTCAGTTTTTCCTCGCAGGCTCTCTTCCGGAAAGTTCGGAGCATCCTGAACAAGCTGACGCCACAGATGTTTAACCAGCTGATGAAGCAGGTGACGGACCTGACGGTGGACACGGAGGAGAGACTGAAGGGCGTCATTGACCTGGTGTTTGAGAAGGCGATCGATGAGCCCAGCTTCTCTGTAGCCTACGCCAACATGTGCCGATGCCTTGCCACAGTGAGTCAGCTCACAGGGAATGTTATTCACAGATATACTGGAGGGAGAAGGGAGGGTCTCTTGTTTTTTGGCACCAGTAGAATCCCTTTATAGTAAACTCCAAGGGACAAGAATGGTCATAATTAAGTGTTTCACTTACCTGGGGCTTCAGCCAGCCCTGTGCAGCCTTCCTTTCCAGCGCCAGTCCTACAAGATCCTCCGTTCTCCCGCCGCCAGCTACTCAGTTCGGGCATACCGTCGACTGCATCTGAGCCATGCGTAGTTTTCTGCGCTCTGCGGCCTACAATAGCGTCCTGCGCAGACGCTATAGAGGGTGGGAACGTGAAGAAAGCTACGTGTGGCCCCGGGGCAAGCAGGTGCAGTTGCCGTTTTGATCGAACCGAAAGTAGCTGGCGGCGGGAGAATGGAGGATCTTGTAGGACCGGCGCTGGACAGGAAGGCTGCACGGGGCTGGCTGAAGCCCCAGGTAAGTGAAACACTTTGTTTTGTTTTCTTTTTTGTTTTTTTACTTTCAGATCCACTTTAAGCACATAAAGTATATATAGTACTGTATCTTTATTTAGTCAGTAATTGGGAGTCATTTTTTCTTTTCAACGCTACATTCGATTTTCCCGATTAGACCAAAATGATCGAATAGAGTGTAAATGGAAAATAATCCTTTTTTTCTAAATTTTTCCGACATGTTGGAAAATTGGGGTGATTGTGAAATTTTATAGTGTATGGTAGGTTGTACCATACAGCGTGCTGTCGTCTATCTGCCAGGGTTTGAAGCGGTTGGCTGTACCGCTGACATGCGAGTTGTTTATCTTATTTTTGTAAGTATAACTTATATTTGCGAATAAAGTCACCCCTTGATAATGCGCTATGGAACGCTCCATTTTTACCTAGATCTACCTCAGCAGAACATACTGGTACTCTGCGCCGCCTCCTGGGCAGAGTGCGTCTACAGAAGGACAAAGCACAATCCCACGGCCGGAGCCTTAGGACCCTATTCCACTGTGAATTGCAATTGCACTACAACGCTATTGCGTTTCACTCCTTTTCCACTACCACGCAGCTCCATTTTTGTGCAGTCTGTCAGGTGTATGGCGCTTTTGTGGTTGTGACGGGATAAAAACAAAAAAGGGAGAGGGGAAACATTTGATTTGCCAGATCACAAAACATTGCGTAGCAACACAATTGCTATGTGATTTTCCTGCGCTACTATACTTTGTACAGGAGCTCAAGTGCACGAAAAATGCAGTAGGGCCGACATTTACATCTGGGAAAAATGATATTGCAAACACATTGGACAGATACAAACATTCCTGCACAATCTCCATTTGTAGAACGTAGAGCTTTGAGATCCGCTAGGAATTGAATCCCAAAATTCTGCTGGTCTAAAAGAGCCTCTACAGCAGCTCTGCAGTGCACACACCCCCTCCCCCCTTCAGTATTCTGCAGAGTAGGTACATGGCTTCACCAACTCCCCCCCTCCCCCCAACACACACCCCATTGCTAATTATGCATAGTGCATAGTTACCTGGCCCTCCCCATTACGCAGGGTAGTTACATGGCTTCCCCCCCCCCTCCCCCAATATTCCGCATAGTATTTATAGAGTAGTTACCTGGCTCTGGTCTCCACCCCCCCTTCCTTTCTGTATTCTGCAGAGTGTCTACAAAGTGGTTACATGGCTGGCCCGCCGCTTCACACCATCATATTCTGCAGAATGCTATAGTTACCTGCTCCCCCCCTTGTATCTGAGAGTTTGGGTTGTCCCGTGCCATTATCTGAAGGTCGGGAAGGTTCTAGTTACAGACCAGATAAGAGCAGCAGATTCTGTGTTAGGTGTCCTCCCATTGGTCTCGCTGTCTCTTGTTGGAGCCTAGCAGTTGGCTGGATAGTGTAATGGTTAAGGGTTCTGCCTCTGACACAGGAAACCTGGGTTTGAATCTCGGCTCTGCCTGTTCAGTAAGCCAGCACTAATTCAGTAGGAGACCTTTGGCAAGTCTCCCCAACACTGCTACTGCCAATAGAGCGCGCCCTAGTGGCTGCTGCTCTGCTCTGGCGCTTTGAGTCTGCAAGGAGAAAAGCTCAATATAAATTATTTGTCTTGTCTTCATACGACTTATCCATCTTCCTTTTCTTCTAGTTAAAAGTGCCGATGACAGATAAGCCCGGGAGCACAGTGAATTTCCGCAAGCTGCTGCTAAACCGCTGCCAGAAGGAGTTTGAGAGGGACAAAGTGGATGACGATGTCTTTGAGAAAAAACAGAAGGATTTAGAGCTGGCAAAGACGGTAATGCTGAAATCTCTGTATTAGAGGGTTGGTTGCCGGTTTCCCGGACGACTGTGGTGGAGCCATCAAAGGAACAGCTCCTCTGCAGCAGAGCGCAGTGTGAGGGAGTGGCTGTGCTGTGGGATATTTGTGTGTCATGCAAATAGCGTCTCCACAGCAACCGCACCCGTGTCTGGTATCAAAACTGCTCCAAGGTGGGGTGACTGGTGCACTGTCATTAGGGACATGGGCCCCTGTGGAGTGATGTACATGACAAGTGAATGGGCACCTGTGGAGTGATGTGTGGGACAACTACTGAAAAGTGTAGCTCCGTTGGGTTTGGAAGTCTTGCTACCAGCTACACTTTTCAGTATTTTCAGTTTTGAGGCCATACTAACAGGAAGTATTGCAGACGAACGAAGCTGCCCCGGAGAATGGCGAGGGAGCCCACGAAGTTCAAGGGGGTGGAAGAAGCCCGAGGTAAGTAATTCTTCTATCCTCTTTCTTTCAGGTTTCTATTAAATTACCCATGAACTGAGGGGTTGTTTGCATTTTATTTATACCACTGTATTTGGGGTGCTGGGACATATGTCCATCCTTTTTGTCTGGTGCCCCCTGTGGTCCCTGCTCTACTCAGTCAAAATGTTCGACTGGTTAAAGGGAACCAGAGACGAAGCACCCTTGTGTATTTTACCATATATATCAGTAAGAACATTAGAGAAAACACTTACCATGCTCTCTGTTTCATCCTCACTGCTAAAAGTGTCTGCTCAGTCCGGGATTCTTATCACAGCTGATAACATTCAGTCTTGCTTTGCATTGAATAATTATAGCTGAGTCATTATAGCACAGCCACAAGGGGGCAGGCTTGGGCTAGAAAAGACACCAGAGAAGACAGACTCAGCTATAATCTTTCCGTAGCAAAGCTAGACTGAGTGCTCAGTCAGGGATTCTTATCAGAGGTGATAACAGTCAGATTAAACAGAGAACAATTAAACAAAGAGCAGATTAGGTGTTTACTGTCATGTTCCCACTGATTTATAAGGTAAAATACAAGAGGCTGCTTCATCTCTGGTTCTCTTTAAGAACATCATATATGCGGGGAGGAAGTGTCAGTTCGTTTCCTAAGAACGCCCCTTCCTCCCCTGACCATGCCCACTTGAATCGCACCTCCTGCTTCATTATTAATAGCCTGTTAAAAAATAAAGCCACTGTATAAAATCACCTACTCCAGGTTCTCATTGCTGCTTCTTCCATCTTGTCAGCTCTGCTGATCCGCCGCAGCATTCTTTTGTAAATGTCGGCATCTTCACAACAAAAAGGCCGCTGACCCGGAAGTGCTTCCGGCATACTTCCTGGTCAGTGCTATTGCTGTGGAGATGCCGGCGTTTACGAAAGGATAGTAAGGTGGAGCTGACAGGATAGAAGAAGGGGTGATGGGAACCCACAATAGGTGTTATGTATGTTTTTTGTTTTGTTTTTCTTTCTTTTAAATGGCCCTGTAAAATAAGAATCAGGAGTACTTTAAGCAACTACATGTGAAATAAAGACTTTTCATTGTGCGCTGTGCAAGAGTTCAGGTCTGCTTTAAAGTGGTATTGTCATCAAATTGTATCTACAGACTGTTTTACAAGGGTTAAAACTCATGCTTATTACACTTCATTTAGCTGCTAATTGATAAGCCTGACATTACCCAGCAGAACAATCCGATTGTGCTGGAAGTGTTATATACTGTGTAAACAAGGTAGAAAAGCTTCTGCTGTATCCAGGGGGGAAACTGAGAACTTTATCTCCTTTGTTTGCTCACCGATTACTTCTCTGTGAGTACATCTGATAATTTGTCCTGCAGCCTGCAACAGATATCGGTTAGCTTCAGCAAGGTGCAAAGAAGCAATCAAAAGACAGCAGAGCAAGTGTTTTATATTCTTTTTTTACTGTTTAATACTTTAGAGGAAAAACAAATTTTGATGACCATTCCACTTTAACCGGTTCTAGTCCGGCTGTAGTAAAAACTATGCTGCAGCTGTGGCTGCCTAAGCCTGATGCCTGATCGTTTTAACGCTGCTCGATTCCATCAGCACAGAACTGAGTTCTGTACATTGGTCAGGAGCCGTTTTCATTGGCTCCTGAGCCCCTGATCACTGAGCCAATCACCGTAATCAGGAAATATCAAAATATAAAAAAGGCTCTTTTTTGGTTGAAAGGAGGTGTCAGGGAGCATGAGACACAGTTCCAACTGTCCTGTGTCCTGATCACCCCTCACAGCTATGCGAGCTAGGCAACGAGAACAACATCAGAAATCCCATCATGCTTTGCACAGCATCAGGGGAATAACGCCCGGGCAGATTTCTTCTGTGCAGCTAAAAACTAGGCTTGGGTAAGAAAAGCAACGTTCTGATGCTGTGAAACTGTTAAAGCGGTATTGTCACCATAAAAATCAAATTTCAACAGCAACTGGCCTGAGTGTATCAAGTGATAAAGATGCTGATCCTGCATTCAAAACGTTCAAAACTTTTTCTGCTGTTATGATTTGGAGTTATCACATACTTAAGGAGCACTGGCCCTTTAGTAGTCGGTGCCAAAGAATTGCATGCTGGGGGTTCTTTTTATCTATAATGTATTCCTCCTCTTTCCTTTATTTCCCTGCCAGCTGCTTATCTGAAACCTAATCCCCTACTGACTTGTATTTATAAGCAAGGCTGAGGCGACTCAGCGATTGGAGGAGACAAGAAAAAAAGTAAAGGGCAGAAATTACATCACGAGTTGGCCTTAACTGTGGGCAAAAGACATGGCCCCCACCAGGAACAGAATTCTCATCATTTACTATATAACATTCACTGAAATCAAAACGTGGACAGTATAATACATGTGTTATGTAAGTAGATCAAGTATTTATCTACTTATATATGGTTTTTTTTCCCTGGCATAGTATGGCTGATCCTACTGCTTTAAAGAAACACCAAGCCTTTTCAGTGCTGCTGAGTAGATTTTTAGTCTGGAGGTTCACTTTAAGGAGGTAGTGTTCTGGTTTGGTTGACCAGTGTACAGGCAGTTACTCTACTGTATTAGCCTTTGCAAATAGAAAGAAACAGGAGGTTGGCACTACATGACAATATGGTAATAAAGTCATATACAAAGCGGGGACAGTAGTCTTCGGCACCCAATGGGTCTGTTCTGCGTGCTCAGGATGTCTACAGGTAATCCAAGTACTCAGAAGAGAAAGTCCGGCACTGCAGTATGCCAGTTGTGTTTATTCCATATAGGACTGCATAGGTTATGCAGTCCTCTACTGTATAATACACATGGTGGTCTTCTCTCACTGACATTCTTGCTCTGTGTCCACAGCCTGAGGAGAAGACCCGTCTTCAGGAAGAGTTAGAGGAATCCAAAGACAAAGCTCGACGGAGGTCTATCGGGAACATTAAGTTCATCGGTGAACTCTTTAAGCTGAAGATGCTGACTGAGGCCATAATGCACGACTGCGTGGTGAAACTGCTGAAGAACCACGATGAGGAGTCCCTGGAGTGCCTCTGCCGGCTGCTCACCACTATCGGTAAAGACCTGGATTTCGAGAAAGCCAAGGTGAGCGCGAATCGCAGGTGGTCACCATTTCCCAGGGATACCGAGTTGCTGTTGGTCCAGCCCGTGGAATTCTGTTCATACAAGCTCTAACTGTTCTGTATTGCAGCCTCGCATGGACCAGTACTTTCACCAGATGGAGAAGATCGTGAAGGAGAGGAAGACCTCATCCAGGATTCGCTTCATGTTGCAGGACGTCATAGACCTGAGAATGGTAGGAAGCATCTCTGCAGTCTCATCCTTCATGTGATAAAACTGTTGTGTCCTTATATAGGATAGGAAGGCTGCTATTGTTGGCTTGTTTGTGCTGGCTCTTTCTTTAGCTTAAAGTGGTCTAAAACTCTACTTTTTATTACTCATACAGTTATCATATTTGCTTTTGTGCGTAAGTAATATTGTCTGTTTACAAATGACAAGTTTCCAAAGTGTAGTTTATCATGCCCTAAAAGCTGTCATTGCATTTTATTCAAACTGCTTTTTATTATATATTAACATCTTATTAGCTATTCTGAACAGTGTGTGTCTCTGGAGCACAGAGTTCCTTTTCACTTGTTACACTGTGTTTGTTTACATTCCAATGTTGTTACAATGTGCGTAAAGATACTGTTATCTCCAGTTTGGATGCGGATTTGAAGCTGAATAGCAGGACAAAGTGCTCTGTTTAACCACTTCAGTCAGTGGCGTAGCTAAGGAGCTGTGGGCCCTATGCAAGTTTTACAATGGGGCCCCCCAAGCACTCTATACATAGCAATTGATACGGCGCACCAATGGCAATTGCAGTGTCAGAGGTACATGAAGGGGATGGGATACAGTTTGTTAGCAATTACCACAATTCAAAGTATCTATAGAAGTGATTATTATGAGCACAGGACCAATAGAGAGCTAATATTGTAGTTGAGGGAGGGCCCCTCTGGCCTAAGGGCCCCGATGTGGTCGCAACCTCTGAACCCCCTGATTTCAGTGATGATCTGCTAAAAAAATGTCTGGGATAGTAGCTTTCAAGCTGTGAGGAATCTATTAGAGATGTATTATTATTATTATTATTATTTATTGTATTTATAAAGCGCCAACATATTACGCAGCGCTGAAGATGTAGAAGAAATGCTGACTTTCAGACCACTTTAAAGTGAATCTGTAGAAAAAAAAAGTTCCCCATGGGGAACTTAACTCGGGAGGGGTAAACCTCAGGATCCTAATGCCTTCCCCTGGCCTCTTGAGCCTCTGAGATCCAGCACTGGCTCCCCCGAAAATCCCCCGACAAGCACCAACAAGCTGTGCGCAGGCACAGTAGCGCGTGGCATTATTTATAATCTTCGCTCCTGTGCAGGCGCAGTATCAGCTTTCCGATCGACTCGGGTGTAAACAACTGAGCCTGATTGGGTCCGCTCTACTGCGCCGACGCAAGAGACCTGCTCAGTATAGCGGATTCGATCGGGCTCGCCTATTTCCGCCTGAGCCGATTGGAAAGCTGCAGCTGCGCAGGAGCGCAAATTGTAAACCATGCCACTCGTGGTGTTCGGGGGCTGACAGCGCTGGATCCTGGAGGACGAAGAGGCTGGGGGAAGCCTCATTCGGATTTAGAGGCTTCCCCCTCCTGAGGTAAGTAACCCCCAGGGGCAGTTTTATTTTATTACAGATTTCATTTAATTCAGCAGAATGAGCCATTCTAGTCTGGGTTAGTCACTATTTGTCAGCCATCAGCTTGTGCGTGTAGTATTAGATCTTTTGTCGCATCAAGAGGTGGTGGCAGTGGCTATGATGGGAGTGGAGTATGTAGTGGTTTCTTACAAGCTCAGAGCTCAAAAGCCAGAATTATGACAAAGTATGCAGCAGCCTAAAAATCCCCCACCCCCTCTCCCCGTTCCGAGCGTGAAGCAGATGCAGGGCTGCTCACATGTGCCCTGCTCCTATGTGTTTGTCATTTGAATGGAAAGCCAGAGGAGCTTTGATCATGTGATCAGTTCAGTAATCCATCAGTATAGATCTGTACCTGCTTTATTATAGCTGAAATGTATGGCAATACATATGGTAATGGTTAGAGATGTGATATGATTCCTAAAGAATGTCAGGTATGTTTGTCATGACTGAATATATCTTTCCATCAGTGCAACTGGGTTTCCCGGAGAGCTGACCAGGGGCCTAAAACCATAGAGCAGATCCACAAAGAGGCCAAGATAGAAGAGCAGGAAGAGCAGAGGAAGGTCCAGCAGCTCATGACCAAAGAGAAGCGAAGACCAGGTAAGACGCTTGCGCCCCCTGTCTGGCAGCTGATATATTGCACCCGACGTGTACCTGTGCTGATGGGCTGTGTGGGGTTTTTCTCAGGAGTCCAGAGGGTGGAGGAAGGAGGCTGGAATACAGTGCAAGGAGCAAAAAATAACCGAGTGCTGGACCCTACCAAGTTCCTCAAGATCACCAAGGTAAGGAACAATTCCTCGGCAGTGTCTCATGTGGACTTCTATGTGGACCCTCGCCAATATGCATTATCATTAAACTTTGTTTGTAAAGCACTACTAACATGTTACGCAGGGCTGTACAATAGATAGGAGAAACATTACCACATTAAAAACTAGCACAAGTAATGTAACAATACACAATGATGCACAGATTGCAATAGGGGTGAATATAGCAGACAAGTCACTGAGTCCATATAGTGGTGGAGAAGAGCACATGGGGTGGAGAGCCCTGCCAGATAGGCTTACAATATAAGGAGGAGGGAAGCGTCTATTATACTTAAAGCGGACCCAAACCAAACATTTTTTTAATTAAAAATATTTAGTTTGCACCACTCTGACACATACAAAGATAGATAAACACTCCTTCAAACCTATTATCATTTCAGTGCATGCTTTTCACCCTTCTCTTTTCATAGCTAGGATTATACTGGGGGCAGCCATTAGCAATTTCTCCATTGCCAGACACCATCTACTCCACCAGTTTGCCGGAAAAATTTCGGCAATTTGAAAGGAAGGGAGGGGTTCCTCCAATAAATGTAAAATATTTTATATTAGTCATCATGCAGCTGAAAAAGGCTGCTATTTATTATTATAATTTAGAAAATAGATTTTATTTCTGAAATCTTGTATTTTTAATTTGGGTCCACTTTAAATAGGTGTTCCTATTGGTCGCTCTTTGTATACCGTCACATGGTCTTAAAATGCAAGTTATGGTAAAGAGACCTAAAGCTTCACTGAATATATAGGCCCTGCCCGTTCCTGACCTTCACAACCAATAGGCACACTCTGACCCGAGGAGCCCTCGCCAGATGCAAGTTGGTGGAAAATAGGGCAGAGCTTATTTTTTTTATCTTTGTAAATTTCACCTTCTTAGCCCTTTAATTATGTTTTTTTTTTACATAAAGAAAAAATTATATATGAATGCGATGCAGCTACTAGTCGAAAATCACCAATGAGGCTGATGGCTGCATAGTGTACTAGCTAAGGGCACCGCCGTTGACACAGGAGACCTGTGTTCAAATCCCTTCCTGTTCATTAAAGTGTAACTGTCGGGCATAAAATCAAAAATCAATTCTTTATTTTTATCTGGTAAATAAATGATATGGATGCGCACCAGGCAATCCAAAAGTTAAAATCTCTATTACTTTTCTTGTTTATAAATGATCATTCCCCAATTTACCTGACTCTTATTTGGTACGTTGCCGCACAAAGGAAGTTGCAGGGCATGCTGGGTTGTCTTTTTTTTTTTGCTTCTGTACATTAGTTAAGTCTGAGGGGAAATAAAGAAGCAAAAATAGACAACCCAGCATGCCCTGCAACTTCCTTTGTGCGGCAACGCACCAAATAAGAGTCAGGTAAACTGGGGAATGATCATTTATAAAAAAAAGAAAAGTAATAGAGATGTTAACTTTTGGATTGCCTGATTAGTATCCTCATTACTTGTTTACCAGATAAAAATAAAAACTTGATTTTTTTATTTTATGCCCGACAGTTACACTTTAAGTCTGTACCTATTTAGTAAGGAGTCCTTGGTTTAGACTCCTTAACACTGCTACTTTCTGCAGAGCGCGTCCTAGTGGCTGCAGCTCTCGAAGAAAAGTGCTATGCAAATGTTGGAATTATTATAATTTGCCTGATTTTTATCTTCATATACACAAATCAGATTAGGGCGTAAGAAGGTGAAATTTACAAACCTAAAAAAATAAGCTCCACCCTAATTGTGGGGCAATGAAAGAAACAGAGGCGCCAACAGGATAAAAATGATGCCAATTAAAACCAAATAAAATGTAGGCGGCACTGGTGGATTCGCCTCCCCTACAAAAACAGTCAACCACTGTATATGGTAAAAGATATAAATTTTTAATCAATTTCAAGCTCCCAAAGATAATTAATCTGCAACGCGTTTCACGGGACACAAGCCCGCTTCATCAGGCAAAACACATAAAAAGCAGGAGCAACTGAAAATAAAAGACAATAAAAAAACACACATGTAATAATAAATAAAAACCTAAAAAAAAGGGGGGGGGGAAGGGGAATGCATAAAAACAAGTGCAAATGACAATGTGCAAAGAGCAATGACCAATCATGATCAGACACAAGAACACTAGTTCGAGTTGACAACATAATCTAACCGCATCATGTTGGCATCTTGGTAGCCAAAAACGGCCATGGGTAGTAGCTTTGCGCCCAGCTACGCCAATCTGGGGCCTACTTGAAACCATCTACATTTACAATAACAATCCCTTTCGAGAACACCTTGTGCTTTACAAACGGTACATTGATGATTTGGTATTTATTTGGCAGGGCGATACATCACTCATCCCAGACTTCCTCAATTATCTTAACTCTAACAGGGCTAAACTTTCCTTCACCTCACAATCTAGCAATATATCTCTGGAATTTCTGGACCTAATCCTATTTCATGATAAAGGAAAAATCAAGACCAAAACACATTTTAAACAGGTCGATTCCAACAGCTATATTCATTTCAATAGCTTTCATTACAAACCATGGACTATCAATACTCCATACAACCAATTCAAACGGATACGTAAAAACTGCACGGATATACAGGACTATGACATACAATCGAAAATCCTAGTTGAAAAATTCAAAGAAAAGAAATACCCCAAAAAACTTATACAGAACGCAAGATTTAGAGCTAAACACCCCTGGACTCCAAAAGCTCAGGATACCACACTGTCAAATAGCTCAGAAAATACACTGCGATTTATCACCAAATACAACGCCCAACACACAAGTATAAAAAACATTCTAAACAATAGATGGGAAATATTACAACAAGATCCATATTTGCGGGAATGTATTCCCAATAGACCCATTATGACTTTTCGCAGAGCCCCCAACCTTTGCAGTCTAATAGCACCCAGCAAAATTAGGGGTGACACCAAGACACCACCTTTACCAGCAGGATCGGGTGCATGCAATAAAACACGCTGCCTAGCCTGTACATTCATAATGAATACAGATCACCTGATAGCTTTTAGCAACAAGATTCTCCACCCAATTAGAAAACACATCAACTGTGACTCGAAATTGGTTATTTACGTAGCCACCTGCCCCTGTGGGCTACAATATGTAGGACGTACTAGCCAACAATTACGAGAGAGAATTGGTCAACACAAACGCAATATTCTGAAGGGCCTTGCCACACATGGCCTATCTAGGCACTTCGATTTATTCCATAATAGAGATCCGACAGGGGTCTCTTTTATAGCTTTAGAACACATCAACCCCCTGACACCTAATGCGATCCAGACACTCAAAAATAGAGAGATGTTCTGGATCCAGACCCTGAAAACCCTGGTTCCCTTAGGCCTAAACGAACAACTGGAGAAAACGTTTTAGGAGGATCCTTATCGGTCATCCTATAGCTATCATCAGTCAAATGCAATACTCCATACTGCATTTCTGATCACAGCTCTTCTGAGCCCCGATACAATAGAGGGTCACCTAGTTCTATCTCAGAGATTTAGAGATGAGTGTTGCACAGACACTGATTGGCAATTGTGCACACTCTGTATATTGGCACAGTTTTCTTCAGGGCAGGTCTCTCTTTTTTATTTTTTCACCCAGTTGCTCTCTTTTTATCTTTTTTTATTATTATTATATATTTATTTTCTATATATATTTTTATTTTATTTTTTAGGCTTCTATTGATCTAGCCTATACTGTGTGTATGTTCATATACTGTATGTATGTTCATTGTATTTCCTATCTCCTATCTCCTACCCATCTGTGTCCCCCTTTTTTTACATAAATGGTTATTATTCCCTCCGTACCCACTATGCACTTATCTAGCCCCACACGGGCGAGCATAGAGGGATGTGTTCTATATTCCACACATTAATTATCCTATATTATTGTATTTAGATCCAATTCAGTAGCATATTGCATAGAAAGTAGCAATATTTAATTTGACCACTAGATGGGGTTACATGGAATATATTACACACACCGTCATACTTAAATCTTTTTAACTTCATAATTTCATCATTTAATTTATATGTATGATTTAAGGCTCCCCTTGTCAAAAAATTCTATAAAAGGTTCCTTGAACCTGCAATTATTTAACATCATGGGCTCTACAACATGCCGTTCAGGCATTAGCCCTTGTGTGACGTCCTTTCCGCCCATATGCGGAATAACAGCCTCAACTGACATGGCTGCTTGAGGCACATGCCCTTAGATGACATACATCCGCCCAGAGCCAGGAGCCAATGGCTGGGCGGATGTCAGCGTCCATTTCCGCATACGGCGGTGCACACCCACTTGTGGCTGCCGCCATCCTCCGCAATTGAAAGGGTATTTAGAAGCTAGCATGCCGCCCGTTCGTAATAGAGGCGCCACGCTAGTGCTGACAACTACTTGGGTAAGCCAATCATCTTCATTGTTCCCTACTTGCTGCTCATAATATAGCTTACATCTACCACACTTATGGCAGCTCCCTAGCCACGACTAATTTGCCCTCCCTACAACGCAGGACTTCTCTTTGTTGCAATCTTCACCTTTCTTCCCCAGGAGCTAATCCTCCCCTCCTCTTTCTAGTCTCAGTCTCCTTCCCTTCTGAGCCCATAAATACTTTCCTCATAAGCCAATTGACATTTACTATTTAGTTATGAAATGGCATACAATATAATGGATATTATGTTGTCACCTATTGTTATTTTAACCTCTATGTGTATGTGGACATATAATTGGTCTCTCTTATTCACCTAGCCAAAACAACCTTTCCCTTATGTTAATGATTGATTCTCCAAGAACTAAGTAAATGTAAAGTATTATTTACTTTATGACATGAAAGAAGGTATACCAGTCGTCAACTAATTTAGATAAAAGGATTGACCAGCTGTATTTTTTTTTTATATATATATATATATATATATATATATATATATATATATATATATATATATATATATATATATATATAGTTTTTGGCTACCAAGATGCCAACATGATGCGGTTAGATTATGTTGTCAACTCGAACTAGTGTTCTTGTGTCTGATCATGATTGGTCATTGCTCTTTGCACATTGTCATTTGCACTTGTTTTTATGCATTCCCCTTCCCCCCCCCCCCCCCCCCCCCTTTTTTTGTCTTTTATTTTCAGTTGCTCTTGCTTTTTATGTGTTTTGCCTGATGAAGCGGGCTTGTGTCCCGTGAAACGCGTTGCAGATTAATTATCTTTGGGAGCTTGAAATTGATTAAAAATTTATATCTTTTACCATATACAGTGGTTGACTGTTTTTGTAGGGGAGGCGAATCCACCAGTGCCGCCTACATTTTATTTGGTTTTAATTGGCATCATTTTTATCCTGTTGGCGCCTCTGTTTCTTTCATTACGTGATCATCCACCTGGTGGATAGGTGTGGACACCTTTTCTTCTTCTATACAGAGAGCGACTTTTCAGCCTGAGCGGGGACAGGCCTAATCTCCCCGTCTGTGCTATAAGTGGTTGCCTGAACGTGGCAACCCACACTTGTGAGTATATTTCTACTTTTTTCATTTGACGTCAACTGTTTTACAATATTACACTATCGGGGGCTCTCGATTGTTCTTTTCTTCTCTCCCTAATTGTGGGGCGGGTATATGGAGCTTTTTAACCTCCTTGCCGGTTTTCCCGACCTGAGCTCGGGGTAGAAAAAAGAAGCTGTTAGCGGTGATCCCGAGCTCAGGTCGGGGTAGGCATTGCAGAGCTTTACCTGTAGTTTTGGAGTCCCGCGCGCGATCTCGCTGCACAGCGGGACTCCAGCCTCTCTCCCCGGCAGTGTGGGGTCTTTCCCTGGCCGCCGGGATCCCCCATGTCCCCGCTATTCTTCCGGGGACCCGGCAGCCAGTTGGAGCAGCGCAGCCGTGGTGGCAGCAGCAGAGCGGTGGTGGCAGCGTGACGTCATCGGGGGCGGGGCTAATATTAAAAACGAACTTCTCTATATTAGAGAAATATAGAGAAGTTCGTTTATATGTATATTAGCGCCATCTTGTGGGCAAAGAGAAAACTGCAGCACAGAAGCCCAGGAAGGTACTTTTTTTTTTTTTTTTTTTTTTTTTGCTGCAGATCTCCCTGCCAGAATGATTTTTTTCAGGTTTTAGGGTCTGAAAGAGTGGAAAAAAATTGCACCGCTTTTAGACCCTAAAATCTGGAAAGAATCAGACCGCCAAGGAGGTTAATAGATACCAGTGGGTAACATTTATTGCTACTTGTACAGTACTTTCTCTTTACAAATGCTGCCAGTGAAACCTCATCATAGTCAGCACACAGTCCTGCACTAAGTACTTTTTCCTATGTTGCTGTCACTTACAGTATTTAGTATATATTTAGGTTTTCAACTAGTCCATCTCCTTATGGGGGGACTCTCAGATATTTATTTATTTAGAAAAGCACTTTTGCAATTGCTCAGTCCAACTGCCAAACCAGTGTGCAGCAAGTGGGTAAGCTGGCCCGCCATCTTTATATAGATCGTTTCCAGGGAGTGCTTTTATACAGAATAAAGTTAATTCTGAGAATCCCCCATGAGAAGATAGACTTGTCCAAAACCTGTCAGATCTTTTGCCACTTCCGCCGCCGCCTGCCTGGCCGCTCCTCCCAATGTAAAATGTCAGTTCCCGTAGGCTTGCAGTGGTTCCGCCGGCATTACCATCATTTGTGGGATCCAGAACAATCTCGCCAGTCGCGGTTGTGAGTTCCGCTCCTGGATCCATTTCTACATACGTTTCCCTCCCAATGGATCGGAGCGTTTATTTGACAAGTGTGAATGGGACGTTATGTAATAACAATGTACATTTTGTGTTCCTCCTCAGCCCACCATTGATGAAAAGATTCAGCTGGTCCCCAAGGCTCAGCCAGGCAGTTGGGGGAAGGGGAGCAGCGGAGGAGCCAAAACCACTGAGACAGGTGATGCGTCTTTTCCCAGCATTCAGGAACAAATGGACAAACGCTGGCGGCTTCCTGTGACGTCATCCTCTGACCATTGTCCGCAGATAAACACCTAGAGAAAGCCCATTCCTCATCTCTTGTATTTTCTGTTACAGAGTCATTGCGGCCCGGCGTCCCCAGCCTGAATCGCTTCTCAGCCCTCCAGTCGTCTGTCTCATCGCCTGTTACTTCCTCTCCGTCTGAGCTGGAAAGCCGCAGGATACTGCCAAGGTAGGAAACGGTTCTCTGAGGTGATGGACGGAAGGCACCTGGGATGTCTCTCTCCTTCTGACCTCTTTGCGTTGGTTTCCCCAGCCATGGAAACGTGGGACGCGAGAAGAACGACAAGCCTGCTCCGCCTTCCACCTCTGCAGCCCGGCCAACCAGCTTCCTGAGGGGCAGCAGTGCCAAGGAGCTCATAGACAATCAAGAAGATCAACGGCGAGAGGCTCTGCACACGGCCAAACAGCTGAGCTCCTCCACCGAGCAAGAGAAGGCCTCAAGCCTGGAGCGGAAAAGCAGAGAACCTGGTGAGGGACTGTGTGTGTGTGTGTGTGCATGCGTGCCCCTATCATAACAATTTATGTGTGTGCGTGCGCATGCCTATCATAACAATCTACTTTTACATGAGCCAGTAGACCGCATTTCAGTAGTCCAAAAAATTGTCAACATTGAAGTAAACCCGAAGTGAGATTTTAAAGAGAATCTGTGCTCTAATATTCTTACACTAAAAAGCATACCATTCTATTCCTTATTTTCTCCTGGGCCCCTCTGTGCTGTTTCTGCCACTCTCTGCTGCAATCCTGGCTTGTAATTAACAGTTTTAAGCAGTGTTTACAAACAAACTAACCAACTTGTGATAGGCTCACATAAACAGAGTGTGTGAGCCATACAGAGTGTGCAGGGGGCCTGCAGAAGGTGTGTATCGCTTCTATCCAATCACAAGCAGCCCTGCACATTCCACACATTCAAGCCTTAGCCCAACAGACACGACAGAGGAAAGGAGATAAGATTTATTACAGAGACAGTGCAATTAGGAAAGGCTGCAGTAAGCCAGAGCACATTAGAACAGGCAGAAACGAATAGGATAGAACAACTAAGGCTGAAAAATTTGTTACAGAGTCTCTTTAAAGCTAGATGCTCACCTATTTAGAGGGAAGGCTCTGGAGGCCATAGAGCAGGGGTCTCAAACTCTCGGCCCGTGGGCCATTTGCGGCCCTCGATACAATATTTTGTGGCCCCCACCGGCAAAAGCAAAAGAGACACGGAAGCGAACTATTTTTTGCCTATTTTACCTTATAGTTCGCTTCAGTGCTCCCAAGTAATCCGGCACATCCATCCCTGCCGCTAAACGAGGGCTGCAGAGCCCCCAATTCCCCCGGGCAAACATCCACGACTGCGCTGAGGGGCAGAGCTTTCAGCAGTAGCCCTGCCCCTCCTGACGTCAATCACCGCACGGATCGCCGCCTCTCCCCGCCCCTCTCTGTGAAGGAAGAGTGAGAGGGGCGGGCAGAGGCGACGATCCGCCGCGATTGATGTCAGGAGGGGCAGAGCTGAAGCTGAAAGCTCTGCCCCTTCCAGGAAATGCTGGTGGGTTGCCCCCCGGGCGATTTGGGGGCTCTGCAGCCCTCGTTTTGCGGCGGGGACACGTGAAATCCCTTATGCGGCCCAGCCTCATCCTGACTTTGCCTCCTGCGGCCCCCAGGTAATTGAGTTTGAGACCCCTGCCATAGAGTCTTCCCAGTTCTTACTCCGTGTCCCTTGTTCAAAATTCAAACTTCTTGGAAGCATCCTGCAGTGCTTCCGAAGATGGGTTGCCAAAGGAATTTAGGGTTAATCCTACAAGAACGTAAAGAGTCCAAATGCCAATGCCAGATGTGTGTATTTTTAACACGCGTGGAATTCTGATACCCGTATCACATGAGTGACTTATCCCAAGCTTAACCGATTCCAGAATTGAAGAATCTATTGTCTGCGTTGATTATTATAATCCAGATGACATCTCCTTTGGGTGTGGTCTCCGGATTCTGTCATCTGACCTGTGTAGACCAATCATCTCATCACATCCTATGCTACGGTCTACATTACTTCCTATGGTTCCACCTTTCTGCAGTAGGTCCTTGTCCTATTCAAATATTCGTTTCGTTCTCTGCACACGTCTCCCTGTTTGCACTCTGCTCTAAGTGTGCACACGATTCTTTCTGCAGACATCTTGAGTTTCTGTATGATATCATCATATTGGTATTTCCTATGAAGAGATAATGCTCTGACCAGTAACCAGCCCTAATAAATGTTACACAGTATCTGTTTTGGCTTCATACTAAATTAATGTATAATTCTTAAAGCTATAGCATTATATAGGTAAAAACTTCCACAGGGCACATCCATAATGCGCATAGCACACAGCATGGATCCACTCGTCATCGGAAGTACTCTGGGACACAAGTACTTCCGAACGCGGCCCAGGGGGGAAGGGGAGGTTGGGGCGGCAGCAGGGAAGTAATTTTTGTTTGTAAAGCTCCCTTCAGGTTCACTGTAATTAATGGACTCTGTTGTCCTCAGTGCCTGGCATTCCAGGTGTATACTATAACATACTATACTTACTATAACAAGTAACGTGTCTATATATCTTATCTAAAGTTTAGACAGTTTACACAGCAAATCTAGCTACAGACAGCTTCAATAGAATATGATTATTTCTTCCTGTGATACAATGACAGCAGCCATGTTGTTTGTAAACATTACACAGAGGCAGGCTTATCTGCATCTTGAGCACTCAGCTTGTGAAAAAAAACTAATTCCCCCTCCTCCCCTCTGCCTCTGAAATTAATGGCTAGTAACACCTCCTCCTCCTCCTGCCCAGACTGAGCTCCCATGAGCCCTTGCTACTGCCAAGGCTCTCTGAAACCTGTGGGCGTGGTTTATTTAGTTTATAGGGAATTAGAGTATTAAAACAAAAACAAAAAAGTATTTGGCTTGAGGAATGCCCTATAAACAATTGGAAAGGAACACAATTATGCAATGAGTAAAAGTTCACCTCGGATCCACCCAAGTACAGTATCCTAACTGAAGCTGGAATTCATGCAGTGAAATTAATTCCTCCCAGATTTTTTGTCTGTGGCCTCAATTCACTAATGGCAGTTTGGTAAAATAATTTAGGGCGGTAAAATACCACATTTGATATTTTACATGTGGGTTGTTTTTTTTTTTTTTTCAAAATTCACTAAAATTTCCAGCATGCTGTAGAAGTTTGGTAAAATAAAGAAAAACATGCTTCTCTTACAAGTCTGTGCATTAGCCGTACTATTTTCTATCCAGTGCAGCCTCCGGTATCCTTTGTGCATCTGTGCTAACTAGAGAGAGCTCTTCTGTGTATCAGTATACAGATATGCACAACTAACCAGATACAGAAAAGCCTTTTTCAATGTCTCCTGCTCTGCCTTTCTAAAGTCCCGCCCGCCACAGTATCAGATCAAGCGGGGTGAGAAGCAGGGCTGTGTGGCTCTCCCTATTGGCTGTCCGCCACATCTGTCAATGTTACCGCATTGATATTGTGAGTTACCGGCTGGTCAGAGCTGGAGATAAATACTGAATACTTTTCCTTGATTTACCGAATGCTTTAAAGGGACTCTGAGCAGTGCAGAAACTATGGAAAGATGCATATCATTTTAAAGCTCTCTTTCTCCTCTTTCCAATGATATATAAACCGTTGCCCTATGCCTTTTAGTTTTCGCTATTTTCGCGATCGAAATTGCAGTGCTGCAAAAAAAAAAGCTAAAAGGCGTAGAGCGACGATTTAGGTGTCGTCAGAAAGAGGAGAAAGAGCGCTTTAAAATGATATCCATATTTCCATAGTTACATTGTATTACACAGGGCGACTTTTTCTACTGAATGGAGCTGCTGACACTGGGGAAAGTGTCGTCCTGTGTAATACAAGTAACTATGGAAAGATGGATATCATTTTAAAGCTCTCTTTCTCCTCTTTCTGACGACACCTAAATCGTCGCCCTACGCTTTTTAGTTTTCTCTATTTTCGCGATCGAAATCGCGGCCGCAGCAATTTCGATCGCGAAAATAGCGAAAACTAAAAGGCGTAGGTCGGCGGTTTACATATCATTGGAAAGAGGAGAAAGAGAGCTTTAAAATGATATCCATCTTTCCATAGTTTCTGCACTGCTCGGAGTCCCTTTAATCTGAATGTCAATTTCTTGAGGTATTTCCCGCACAAGTCGGTCATTTTACATTTCAGTGCGGTTATAGGTTTAGTGAATTGGCATTTGGCACGGTGATTGATAATAACGGCTGTTTTCTGCATTACTGAATGGGGTAATGCTTGGAGAATTGAGGCCTAAGTGTCTTTATATCACTCCCGTCTTCCTGATATTCATGTCCTTGGCGCTTTCCTTTGTCCTTCCATATCTATCAGTGACTTTTCTTCAGTCTTATCACCTTTGGAGCTCTGATAGCTGTAAACCAGTCATTTCTTTCCTTGCAGCCAAGAGTGAGACGACAGAACCTGACAAGTCTCCGGTGTCAGAAGAAGAGCTGGAGAGGAAGTCTAAGGCCATTATTGACGAGTTTCTCCATATAAACGACTATAAGGTGAGAGGAGTTTCTCCGGGCCTCGGGCATCGTGCTGTAATGAGGTGTAACGTGTTTCCTCCTCTCTCCCGGGTCTCCAGGAAGCCATGCAGTGCGTGGAGGAGCTCGGAGCTCAGGGTACGCTATCTGTCTTCGTACGGGTGGGAGTGGAATCCACGCTAGAGAGAAGTCAGATCACCCGAGATCACATGGGGCAGCTGCTCTACCATCTGGTGCAAAATGGGAAGCTCAGCAAGCAGGACTTCTTCACAGGGTGAGAACTGGGGACCCACCAGAGGGAGGAGCAAGGAAGGGAACCACCAGAGAGAGGAGCAAGGAAGGGAGTCACCAGAGGGAGAAGGAAGAAAGGGAACCACGAGAGGGAGGAGCAAGGGAGGGACCCACCAGAGGGAGGAGCAAGGAAGGGACCCACCAGAGGGAGGAGCAAGGAAGGGACCCACCAGAGGGAGGAGCAAGGAACGGACCCACCAGAGGGAGGAGCCAGGAAGAGAGCCACCAGAGGGAGGAACAAGGGAGGGACCCACCAGAGGGAGGAGCAAGGAAGACACCCACCAGAGGAAGGAGCATGGAAGGGAGCCACCAGAGGAAGGAGCATGGAAGGGAGCCACCAGAGGGAGGAGCAAGGAAGGGAGCCACCAGAGGGAGGAGCAAGGGAGGGACCCACCAGAGGGAGGAGCAAGGGAGGGACCCACCAGAGGGAGGAGCAAGGAAGGGACCCACCAGAGGGAGGAGCAGGGAAGGGAGCCACCAGAGGGAGGAGCAGGGAAGGGAGCCACCAGAGGGAGGAGCAAGGAAGGGAGCCACCAGGAGGAGCAAGGAAGGGACCCACCAGGAGGAGCAAGGAAGGGACCCACCAGAGGGAGGAGCAAGGAAGACACCCACCAGAGGGCGGAGCAAAGAGGTTACCCGCCAGAGGGAGGAGCAAGGAGGGGACCTGCCAGAGGGAGGAGCAAGGAAAGTTAAAGCCTCATCACACGTGTACGGGGCATGTTGCCTGGCTGGGATCTGCACCTGATCCCTCGGGCGACATGCAGGGCTGAGGCTGTACAGGAGCAGTACAGACATCACATGGCGGGTAGGGTAAGCCGTGAAAACAATTCTCTCTGCAGGCAGTTTGCTGGGTGAGAGGGGGGGGGGGGGGGGGGGGGCGAGGCTTCCGTACAAGCTGGATTCTCTGCAGAGACATGTGACCAGCGCCTAGAGAAAAAGGAGGGAAGGCTTTTCAGCTTTTTGTTACAAAAGAAAAAATGCTTTTTCAATGTTGTTTTCTGCTAAAGGAAGCACAGGAGTTTTAGAAATAAGTCCGTGTGGCCACTCTAGATGGCCAACGATGTGCAAATAATTCTGGCTGGCATGCAAATGTTATGCAGCTTGGAATTGGGCCAATCAGGGGCCTTCCTTGCTAAATTTGGCTGGCCTGGTTCCCATCTGCCTGTAATATGCATGTATGCTGAACATGATCTGCTTTATTCCGAATTTCAGGCTTTTAGGGTCGGTTCTCACTTGTAAATTGGTAAAAATCACTGTACACTCTTGTGATTTCTGAGGGATTGCAATCAGCGCTTTTTTAGCATTGCAATCACTCTTAAAATCATGAGAAAATGCTGCGGTATCGTGTTTTGCTACCACCGTGAATTGCCTGCAATCTCGGCGTGACATCACTGCCATATAGTTACTATTGTGCTTTAAAACGCTCTAGCAATCGCTGGCGTTATCGGTAAATGCCCACTAATTGCCCAGGTGAGAATAAGCCCTTAGGCCTCGTTCAAATCATTTAGCGGAGATGGCTGTGCAATCGGAACGCAACACGTACGATCGCACGTCATCTGCGCTACTATGCACTGCGCTGCAGATCCCATTCACTACAGTGATTGGATTTGCGCTGTGATTCCCCAAAAAATGCAGGAGTGCGATAACGCGTTGCACTGATGTGCAGCGCATATGATGGGAGCGGTAGAAGGGCTTTCTATGCCCTTTTACCATTCTTGTGTGTCGCACACTATACTGTACAGCGTTATCACTGGCTGCCTGGAGGGGGCGCTCTTCAGATAATCCTTGTACAGCAGTCATGTACCTCTCTGCTGGGTGTGCCAAGCTCTGTGCTTATCCCAGGATTGGCTCATTGGATAGATCCGCCATGATTGCCTCAGAGTAACCGCTCTGTCGTGTTCAGGTTTTCAGAGACGCTGGAGCTGGCGGATGATATGGCGATTGATATACCGCACATCTGGCTGTACCTGGCGGAGCTGGTCACCCCCATGCTGAAGGAAGGAGGTCTCTCGCTGAAGGAGCTGATCACGTGAGTCTTAAGAACAGGAAGCAGGAATACCGCTAGCACTTTTCTAGTCTTTGTCCCCACTGAGGGATCTCTTCCTTCCTGTTGTATGACTGAGGTCACAGGGCAGTGGTTTATGTGAATCCTTACAGATAAGAGTTGGGGTTCCTCCCTCCCCTTAAAGTGGACCCAAATTAAAAATTCAAGATTTCAGAAATAAAATCTATTTTCTAAATTATAATAATAAATAGCAGCCTTTTTTTAGCTGCATGATGACAAATAAAAAATAATTAACATTTATTGGAGGAACCCCTCCCTTCCTTTCATATTCCCGGGACAGAATCCGGCAAACTGGTGGAGTAGGAGGTGTCCGGCAAAGAAGAAATTGCTAATGGCTGCCACCTGTATAACCCTAGTTATGAAGAGAGATGAAAAGCATGCACTGAAATGCTCATAGGCTTTAAGGAGTGTTAATTTATCTTTGTATGTGTCAGATTGGTGCAACTAAATATTTTGAATTAAAAAAAAAAAAGTTTGGTTTGGGTCCGCTTTAAAAGGAACCTATACTGAAAGCAAAAAAAAAAGGGTTTCACTTACCTGGGGCTTCTACCAGCCCCCTGAAGCCGTCCTGTGCCGTTCTGGAACTATCCTCCAGTCTCCGTAGCGGCTCAGTTTCGTTTTCGGCAATTGGGGCAGTCGATGGCCCACTGTGTCTGCACGGCCCTTGCTGCCTCCTTGCTTACGCTCCAGTCACCGGGAGTGTCCTGCGCATGCGCAGTAAGAGATTTGCGCAGAGGGCTTCCAGCAGCGGGAGTGTGGCAAAGTACACACACGGCCAGGGCTGTGCAGGCACAGTAGGCCATCAACTGGCCCAGTCGCTGAAAACTGAACTCAGCCGCTGTGGGGGACCGGAGGATTGTTCCAGAAAAGCAGGGGCACAGGGCGGCTGCAGGGGGCTGGCAGCAGCCCTAGGTAAGTGAAACGCTTCCAATAAAAATAACTTTTTTAATACTGTATATCAGGGTACACAGTACCACCAGCAGTAGAATCAATTTCTTTCTCCCCTTCTGCTTTCAAATCATCCTTCACTCCTCAACCTGCTTACAAAGTCATTACCCTTGTGACTGAATCATTTCCTTCTCACATTTTTACTGTTGTGGGAAAGGAATAAAGATTTGGAACAAAGTGAAATGTATAGCCCTGACTGCAGGCAAGCTTATAGTGTGGCGCAGGCTGCAACTGTGCATTATTACCATATTTTGTAGAGGATGACCAGTCCAGGAGATGTCCTGCCACAGCCCATGGCGGTAATTACGATAGCGGTGGGCCGAGTAAGATCTAACTCAGCTGTTTGCTGAGGGGAAGACCCCCGATATCAGAGGATATCCGTACTAGATTTTCACCCAGAATGCTTGAGTGATCAGTTGTGATAAAAATATATGCATAGCTTTGGAGCGGTTGAGTTGAGGGCTGCATATTACCATGTGTTTTCTGAGCCATTTTATGGTTTTGTCCCTCTCTGATGATGTCACTGCAAGGGGGGAGTGTTTGTCACCAGTTCTTATGTATTGACCTCTGGCTTCTTTTTTTTTTTCACCAGAGAGTTTAACAAGCCTCTCATCTCTGTGGGAAGCGGAGGAGGAGTGTTACTGTCAGAAATATTGCACCTTCTATGCAAACAAATGGTACGTGACGCTTTTCCGTACAGCTGTTGTAAATGTGGCTGAATATTAACCGCCGGGTACACAAATAACTTTTCCGTCTCTCCTGACCTATTTCAGAGCCATAAGAAAGTGGCGGCATTGTGGAGAGAGACTGGACTGCGATGGAGAGATTTATTACCAGAAGGGGAAGATGTACAGAGCTTCGTGAGTGAAAAGGTGAGCAGGAGGCGGTCGTGTGACCTTTACGTCACGCGCTTGGCGTGCTGCCAGACTGTCTGCGACCTCCGAAGCCACAGCTAAGACAGATTGCGTTTTCTTCCATCAGAATTTAGACTTCACTTTATCGGACAGCTCCAGCCCTACTGAGAGTCTTTCCAGGAAAGAGATGACGGCGGAGGAGCTAAATAAGCGACTGGAACAGCTCATCATTGAGGAGAACGCTAGCGACGAACACATATTTGATTGGGTAGAAGTATGTACCGCTCTGTTATAACTACATATCTTATTCAATTCCAGGTTAAGAAGGAGCACCACAGTGAGAGTAGCGGTGTGCGACGACCCCAGCTGCTGTCCCTGGGGCTTTCAAGTAGTCAGAACACAGATAGGTCGGCACCACTAAGTAGTATAAATAGATGTTTTATTCCATCACACAGGTTACAGTGACAGACTGCTGTTTCGGGAGGAAATGCCTTTTTCTGCCCGAAACAGCAGATTCACTGTAACCTCTGTGTGATGCAATAAAAGAGCTATTTATACCACTTGGCGGGTGCCGATCCATCTGTGCTCTGACCTACATGTCTTATTTCCTTACCGGCGATGTATTTACATCTTCAGCTTGCGATTCAGACGACAAACCTGGTGTGATAGATGATGCTGACTCGCCTACTTGTCCTTGTCTTCCAGGCCAATCTAGACGAAAGCCAGATGACTTCTCCTACATTCCTTAGAGCTTTAATGACGGCAGTGTGCAAGGCGGCGATTATAGGTGAGCGCTAACAACCGGCCAGCCGTACTACCTCTGCCCAGAGTATGACGGAATGTCACATGTCCCTCTTCCTCTCTCCAGGGGACTGTTCTTCATGCCGTGTGGACACTACCTTTCTCAAACAGAAGGTTTCAGTCTTACAAAAATACATGGACACCAATGTAGAGAGGGAACTACAAGCACTTTATGCACTTCAGGCATTGATAGTAAAACTTGATCAACCTCCCAGTAAGTATGACCTCATGATGTCACCTGACTCCGCCCTATGACCCAGTGACCTCCAGTACCTGGAGACGTGATGAGTGTTGTCATTCTGGGGGATAGCTTATTGCAGCGCTCACGCCAACGCCTTGAGTGTTACTTCAACTCACAGCAGGGGCAGGAAGTAGGCTGAATATCCTCAGACCTGCCAGAAGAGGCGCTCCAGCGCTAACGGTCGTCACAGGAGCTGCGGAACGAAACTCACAGAATTAACTTTCTGTTATTGAACAACATCCATCAGCAAGAAAGGTTTTTTTTCATTAGCACCGTATTCAGTCATTGTCACTGAGGACACTGCTTTGTAAAACATTTGCCTTTTATTCCCTAAAATTTGAGTCCGTTTCTATATTCGGTGGAAATACGACTGTGCCATTAGCAGCAGGGGAGACTTGTGGTGATTATAATTTTTAATTTTTTACATCTGTAGAGCCATTTGTAAAAAAAATGTAATAACAGAAAACTGGAAAAACACTGATGGAGTGTATGTCTTACCTTCTCAGAAGAACAAACCAAGAGAGGATTCTGAGGTGCTGGAGATGGTTACATTTCAGCACTTGTATTGACCTGAGGAAGCAGGGAAGGGCCTGTGAAACGCTTTGTCCTAACATGCATGAATAAATATTCTTTTCCATTACACTTGGTTTGTTCCACTGAGAAGGTAAGACATACACTTCTCACCTATACTCCAGCATATAGTTAGTAATTCATGAAGGGTACCTCCATCAGTGCTTTTTCCAGTTTAGCTTATACTCTTCGAGGCTTTGTTGTGCCTCTAAACTATCTAAGGAGAGCGACCAACCAGCATCTGCCGCAACAAACCTGGGATACTGAACGGGAGACGGTTTAATTTTCTCACCCACCTTTGCGAGTATATACACATACACTTATCTCACATACCAACCTATCCAGCGATACTGCACCATCCGGCTCCTGGTTTCTCTCATCTTACAGATACTTGGTGGTTATGGGTGTCCATCAAGAATCAAAAATCCTAGCTTATAACAGCTTTTGTTAGTGCCTATATAAAATACTACCTCAACTAAAGAGGCACTGTAGTGACGTATAGGAGAAATATATGCAGTAAATTATTCAGGATAACCACTTTAACAGTCATGCAACTGTGGAGAATACTAAACTCAATTAAAGGGGCACTATAGCGAAAAAGTGTAACATTTAAAATATGTGCAAACATAAACAAATAAGAAGTACTTTTTTCCAGATTAAAATGAGCCATAAATTACTTTTCTCCTATGTTGCTGTCACTTACAGTAGGTAGTAGAAATCGGACAGAAGCGACAGGTTTTGGACTAGTAATTTATGGCTCCTTTTACTCTGGAATGTTTGCACATATTTTAAATTTTACAATTTTTCGCCATAGTTGAGTTTAGTATTCTCCACAGTTGCAGGGCTGCGGAGTCGGTAGAAAACTCATCCGATCCTCAGTTTATTAAACCACCGACTCCGACAACAGGTATCCAAAAATTGCTTCCGACTCCACAGCCCTGCATAGTTGGTTCACCTATATTATATAGGCACTAACCAATTTGTTTCCTTTCATATAAAAAAGGATTCTTGTATGTACTGTAAATACAAAAATTACATAGAACAGGGCTATAACAAGTATTCAAATAACTTAAAAAAATAAATCATAAAACAGCTTTGATCATGTGAAGAAATTAAAGTCATACTTTGCCACCATCTCCTGGTGAAAGGGAACTGTAGTGACAATAATGTAAAAAAAATTTTTTGCAATCGGTTTTTATAAATTATTTTAGTCAGTGTTCGCACACCCTGCTTTACATGCTGACATTTTTCCCAGGTGGTGACATTTTTAGTCCTGTTTGGTTACTCAAAATTCCAAGTCCAGTACAAAATATACCAGGTCTCCCAGCATGCTCATGGAGAGAATTCAGAATAGCTAATTAGCCTAGGCTAAACATCACTGGGAAGGCGGGGCCACATACATTAATACAGCAATATATAGATATGGGAAGGGATTATAATGCTGAAACCAGGATCATTACCATAAAAGTGGGTATCCTGGATAATTTCCTGCATTCTATTATGTCACTACAGGGCCTCTTTAAGTGGAGGCATACAATAAAGGATGCTTATGTGTGTGTCTATGGAGCTTATTGAGCTTATATTTATACACAGGGGTTTCTTATTTGTGTGACATTCACATGAGTCTCTGACGTCCACATTGGGAAGACGCGTGCTTCCCAGCTGCAGACGTGCTTGTCTATGAATTAGCGCATACATGTCAAACTCCGGCCCGCGGGCCAAATCTGGCCCTCAAGGGGTTTCCCCACTTTGCATTATGTTTGGCCCACTCTACACCACCAGAGAAGCTATATTGGAAGTGAAGCCCTAGATCACCAGGTAAGCCATATGGGGAGGAAGGGGAAAGCACTAAACACCAAGGAAGTGTATAGTGGAGGGAGGAGGGCCACTAGACACCAGGGAACTGTATAGAGGAGAACCACTAGACACCAGGGAAGTGTATAGGGGAGGAAGGAGGGCCACTAGAAACCAGGGCGCTATATAGAGGAGGGAGGAGAACCACTAGACCCCAGGGAACTGTATAGAGGAGGGAGGAGAACCACTAGACACCAGGGAATTGTATATTGGAGGGCGGAGGGCCACTAGACACCAGGGAGCTGTATAGAGGAGGGAAGAGAACCACTAGATTCCAGGGAACTGTATAGAGGAGGGAGGAGAACCACTAGACACCAGGGAGCTGTATAGAGGGAAGAGAACCACTAGACACTAGGGAACTGTATAGGGGAGGGAGGGGAAGTCACTAGACACCAGGGAACTGTATAGTGGAGGGAAGAGGGCCACTAGACACTAGGGAACTGTATAGGAGTTGGAGGGGGCCACTAGACACCAGGGAACTGTATAGTTGAGGGAAGAGGGCCACTAGACACCATGGAACTGTATAGAGGAGAACCACTAGACACCAGGGAAGTGTATAGTGGAGGGAGGAGGGCCACTAGACACCAAGTAACTGTATAGAGGAGAACCACTAGACACCAGGGAAGTATATAGTGGAGGGAGGAAAGCCACTAGACACCAGGGAGCTGTAAAGAGGAGGGAGGAGAACCACTAGACACCAAGGAACTGTATAGTGGAGGGAAGAGAACCACTAGACACCAAGGAACTGTATAGTGGAGGGAAGAGGGCCACTAGAGATTAGGGAACTGTATAGGAGTTGGAGGGGGCAATTAGACACCAGGGAACTTTATAAGGTGGCCAGTAGACATTGAGGTTGGCCGGCGATTAGGTCCCAGTGTTCAATTTCGGCCCACTTTGTATTTGAGTTTGACAGCCCTGAATTAGAGCCGACACTGGGCACACAAGCTACAAGATATGCCATGTCTAGATTACAGGTGCAGACATCCTCTAAAAACTTACCTTGATTCAAGAGAGCGCTACATAAGGATTCTGGAGTCCATGAGACATTTGTGTACACAGTCAATGCAAACAGTCACCGGGGTTATGAACCACACTAGAACGAAATACTTGTATGTGATTATAATACTTGAGGCTTATATACACACTCAGGTAATGTTGCCTGATGGGGGTTGGGACCCATTCGCCCGGACGATATTTCAGGGCTGAGGCTAGGCAGATGTGTCGCTCTCTTGCATAGAGGTATAAAGTGGAGGAGAGCAATGCCGTCGTTCATTGCTCGGCCGAAGTGATCCGCTAGGGTAGATTGCTGGCCGAGGGGTCCAGGGCTGCCGTACACAAACTGAATTCTCGGCAGAGGCGGTCGTTATCAACCACCCTGGCCCGAGTTTCATCTGGCGGGTGTATGGGCCTTTAGTTTCTTGAGATAATGTAAAAACAATGACATTAGATAATAAAGAGATACTAATGCAGCTTGTCTACACCTAGCAACAGGTGGGCAGGAAATTGTTACCAAACTCTACAACTGCAGCTCTGTGATCCCTACCACTTGTTGTCCTTTTCATCTGTCCCCCCCTCCCTGCTAATGGTACATCCCCTTTTATACTTATGTCTTTGCGTAGGAAAAGCGACTGAAAGATTTTAGAGCATAAAGGCATATATTTAACAAAGCTGTGTCCTCTGTGATTGTGATGGTAACAGTATACTGAACTAATGGAAAGAACATTTTTTTTTTTATTTTTTGCAATAAATGTCCTTTAACCTCCTTGGCGGTCTGATTCTTTCCAGATTTTAGGGTCTAAAAGCGGTGCAATTTTTTTCCACTCTTTCAGACCCTAAAACCTGAAAAAAATCATTCTGGCAGGGACATCTGCAGCAAAAAAAAAAAAAAAAAGTACCTTCCTGGGCTCCTGTGCTGCAGTTTTCTCTTTGCCCACAAGATGGCGCTAATATACATATAAACGAACTTCTCTATATTTCTCTAATATAGAGAAGTTCGTTTTCAATATTAGCCCCGCCCCCGATGACGTCACGCTGCCACCACCGCTCTGCTGCTGCCACCACGGCTGCGCTGCTCTAACTGGCTGCCGGGTCCCCAGAAGAATAGCGGGGACATGGGGGATCCCGGCGGCCAGGGAAAGACCCCACACTGCCGGGGAGAGAGGCTGGAGTCCCGCTGCGCAGCGAGATCGCGCACGGGACTCCAAAACTACAGGTAAAGCTCTGCAATGCCTACCCCGACCTGAGCTCGGGATCACCGCTAATAGCTTCTTTTTTCTACCCCGAGCTCAGGTCGGGAAAACCGGCAAGGAGGTTAAAGAGTAACTGTCAGGCTGCAGAAGCTAATTTAAACCTCTATTCTCCTGTGTTAAACAGTTTAGAAGGAAGCCCAAAAGCCATTAGTGAAGATAAAAATCTCAGTTACCTTTGATGTGTGCTTATCTTAAAGGCTGTTATAGACCCATAAGGACGCAAGCCGCATACTAAACTGCAAAGCATTCTGGGGCCCTCCCCTCGGCTGCTAATGAGACGTTACAGCAGCTTCTAATCAGTCCAGCGCGTAGCACTGATAAATCTCCGGGCTGGGTACACTGCAGGAGTCAGCTATTGTTCCTAGCCACATGGCTCATTAATATTCACTGCACACTGTGTTGTTCAAGTACCAGCTTTTCTGTGATCAGGAAGCAGGCAGGACACGATGACACATTTGACAGAAAAACATGGAGCCTGCCATGAGCTGTCAGGAGCATCTATCTCTGCATATACTATATACAAATTCTGTGAAATCCAAACGTAGACAGTGAAATGCATATGTAATGTAAGTACAGCCAATCTTTAGCTACTGATATATGTGTTTATTTTCTCTGAGACCTTATACCTAACAGCTCCTCTTTAAAGGGAACCTAAACTGAGAGGGATATGGATGTTTCCTTTAAAGCAATACCAGTTGCTTGTCAGTCCTGCTGATCTCTTTGGCTGCAGTAGTGTCTGAATTGCGCACCTGAAACAAGCATGCAGCTAATCCAGTCTGACTTCAGTCAGAGCACCTGATCTGTATGCTTGTTCAGGGGCTGTGACTAAAAGTATTAGAGGCAGAGGATCAACAAGACTGCCAGGCAACTGGTATTATTTTAAAAGGAAAAATCCTTAGCCTTCTCAGTTTAGGTTTCCTTTAAGATCTGTGAGGCTGGGTTCACTCTCACGACGTATCCGACCGGTGGACATTCACAGCAGATCTGCTGTACAATGCGCTATCCATCATTCTCATTATGCCTGTTGTTATGCTCATGTCATACCCGGCATACTATATGACACGGCACATATCCGCCTGGCATCCGGCAAGGTCGGGCAGGATAGGACTTTGCACTCTGGCACTGCAGCACACGTTTATGTACAGCTCTGTCGTGGTCGTTGCAGCAAGTGGTCCAACAACAGGCATAGTGTGATCTTAGCCTCTGGGTGCAATACAGTGGAGGAAATAATTATTTGACCCCTCACTGATTTTGTAAGTTTGTCCAATGACAAAGAAATGAAAAGTCTCAGAACAGTATCATTTCAATGGTAGGTTTATTTTAACAGTGGCAGATAGCACATCAAAAGGAAAATCGAAAAAATAACCTTAAATAAAAGATAGCAACTGATTTGCATCTCATTAAGTGAAATAAGTTTTTGAACCCTCTAACAATAAAAGACTTAATACTTAGTGGAAAAACCAGAAAGGTAGACAGGAGTACCGCTACACCGTACTGGGTGGGACAGTGCATTTTTATCCGCTGACTGCTAGGACGTCTCCTGTAGAGATCTTTCAAGACTTAGTAGAGAGGGAACTTATTGAGCTGGCTGGCACTGCCAATCAACGGCAGAAGCCCAATTTGTCTAAAGCGGAGTTTGGGGCCATTAAGAGTCTGCAGAATAATAGGGAAGTGGTTATACGCAATGCGGATAAGGGGGGTGCAGTGGTTATCCTCAATATTACAGATTACAAGGCAGAAGCCTTGCGGCAGGTAGGGGACCCCCTGACATATCTCAAGCTACCCAGGAACCCCACTTGTGAATATCAGAAACAGCTTTCTGACCTTCTTAGCTATGGCAGGAGTCTGGGGGTGCTGGACCATAGACTGGCGGTCTACTTGAGAGTTGATCGTCCTATAATCCCAGTTTTCCATCATCTCCCCAAGATTCATAAGCCGGGGGCTCCCCCGAAGGGCAGACCTATTGTTGCGGGTATCGGCTCTCTGGGTGAGCGCCTTAGCGAGTGGGTGGATTCCATGCTGCAGCCCCTGGTTAGGAGACTGCCGGGATATCTTAGGGATTCCAAGCACTTGCTGGCCAGTATGGAGGGTTTTGTGTGGGACGACAATTGTAGTTGGCTCACCATTGATGTTAAGGCCCTATATTCTTGCATTCCACACCATCTCGCTTTGACTGCCTTCCACTTTCATTTGACCAGGTACTCTGGCTACTCTTCTGACTTGTGTGTTTTCATCTCTGCTGCTACCGAGTATCTCCTAACCCGCAATTATTTTATGTTCGATGGAGCCTTCTACCTCCAGAGGTGTGGAGCCTCCATGGGGGCCAAATTTTCCCCCTCCTTGGCCAACCTCTACATGGGGTGGTGGGAGGAGTTCCACATCTTTGAGGGTGTTGGGCGCCATCTGGAGCAGGTAGCGTGGTATGGGAGATTCATAGACGACATTCTAGTCGTCTGGAGGGGTGGTCCTGATTCGGTACATCAGTTTGTGGATTGCCTTAATAAACAATGAATGTAACCTGAAATTTACTCATGTTTGGCAGGCCAGTTCTATTGTAGATCTGACCTTGGAGGGCAATCCTACTTCGGGGGCTGTCCAAACCAGGACGTACCGGAAGCCTTGTGCGGGAAATTCTACATTACAGGCAGCTAGCTGTCACCCTGTACACACGATCCGGGCGGTCCCGGTGGGCGAATTTATTCGGGCCCGCCGTAATTGCTCGGATCGGGTGGCCGAAAGACGAGAGTTTGATGTGGTAGAGGGACGTCTCAGGGAGAGAGGATACCCTAGGTGGATTATAGAAAGGGGCAAACAGCGGGCAGCCTCCATCCCAAGGGGTCAGTTGATACGGGCCAATGCCTCAGGACGCGATTTCGGAGATAGGTCCGCATTTAGCTCGGAGTTTCAGGAGGTTAGAAGTATCATCACCAAATACCTGCCTATCTTGGAGGGTGATGAGGACTTGCGGCCCTTTCTTCGCAATGGCGTCAGTTTTTCCAGTAGGCGGGCCCCCACACTGGGCGGTATGTTGTCCCCCAGCCTTTTTAGCACACATACAGAATCACTGACGTGGTTGTCTGCTAAAGGCTTATACAAATGTGCAATACCAACCTGTAACTATTGTGCTTTGCACACTAGAACAAAAATTGTGGAATCATTACATAATGGATATAGATCTAACATCAGGCATTTTATTAACTGCAGCTCCAAAAACGTGATATATTTGGTGACATGTCATATCTGTTCTCTCCAGTATGTGGGCTGCACCACCAGACCCCTTAGAGCCAGGATATTGGAACATTTCTTGGGGGCTGGGTGGTCCACACAAAATATCTCCAATGTTGCCAGACATTACCGACAGGCTCATGATGGTGATATGTCTGGCTTCTCCTTTCATGGAATAGAGAAGGTCTCCTTGCCTAGGCGAGGAGGTGACCTTCAGGCTCTAATACGTAAAAGGGAGGCACTTTGGATTTTCCGTCTCGGTACTAGATCACCTAAGGGTTTGAATGCGAGGTGGGATCTGGCTTTGGTGACAGGTTGAGAATAGGGTGGCCTTCTGAACCTTGTATATATTCCTCTGATTACTTTTGCTCCTCACCTGTATGTGTTTTTAACTTTTTCAATGTTTAACCTTACATTTTTAATGAGGTGTTTTTGGTGGGCTGTGGCAGGCAATTTGCTCCCTCCCTTGCTTGGGTGGGGTCGGGCCCCGCCTCTTACTACCCTCCCTTTTTAAATTCACAATCAGAGTGCTATGATATGACTATGATTAAGGACTTGGAGTCAGAAACATGTTAGTCTAAGTGTTTTACCTGAACTGGATATGTCCTGAATAAATTACATTGGAGTGGAGACATCAGTGCGGACCTTCCTTTACTACTCTTAGTGGAAAAACCCTTGTTTGCAAGCACAGAGGTCAAACGTTTCTTGTAATTGATGACCAAGTTTGCACACATTTTAGGAGGAATGTTGGTCCACTCCTCTTTGCAGATCATCTCTAAATCCCTAAGGTTTCCAGGCTGTCTCTGTGCAACTCTGAGCTTGAGCTCCCTCCATAGGTTTTCTATTGGATTAAGGTCCGGAGACTGACTAGGCCACTCCATGACCTTAATGTGCTTCTTCTTGAGCCACTCCTTTGTTGCCTTTGCTGTATGTTTTGGGTCATTGTCGTGCTGGAACACCCATCCACGACCCATTTTCAGTTTCCTGGCAGAGGGAAGGAGGTTGTCGTTCAGGATTTCACGATACATGGCTCTGTCCATTTTCCTGTTAATGCGATTAAGTTGTCCTGTGCCCTTAGCAGAAAAACACCCCCAAAGCAAAATGTTTCCACCCCCATGCTTGACTGTGGGGACGGTGTTTTGGGGGTCATAGGCAGCATTTTTCTTCCTCCAAACACAGCGAGTTGAGTTAATGCCAAAGAGCTCTATTTTGGTCTCATCAGACCACAGCACCTTCTCCCAGTCACTCACAGAATCATTCAGGTGTTCATTGGCAAACTTCAGACGGGCCTGCACATGTGCCTTCTTGAGCAGGGGGACCTTGCGAGCCCTGCAGGATTTTAATCCATTGCGGTGTAATGTGTTTCCAATGGTTTTCTTGGTGACTGTGGTCCTTGCTAATTTGAGGTCATTCACTAACTCCTCCCGTGTAGTTCTAGGATGCTTTTTCACCTTTCTCAGAACCATTGACACCCCACGAGGTGAGATTTTGCGTGGAGCCCCAGAGCGAGGTCGATTGATGGTCATTTTGTGCTCCTTCCATTTTCGAACAATCGCACCAACAGTTGTCACCTTCTCTCCCAGCTTCTTGCTAATGGTTTTGTAGCCCATTCCAGCCTTGTGCAGGTCTACAATTTTGTCTCTGACATCCTTGGACAGCTCTTTGGTCTTTCCCATGTTGGAGAGCTTGGAGTCTGCTTGATTGATTCTGTGGACAGGTGTCTTTTATACAGGTGACTTGTTAAGACAGGTGTCCTTAATGAGGGTGACTAATTGAGTAGAAGTGTCTAACCACTCTGTGGGAGCCAGAACTCTTAATGGTTGGTAGGGGATCAAAAACTTATTTCACTCAATGAAATGCAAATCAATTGCTATCTTTTATTTAAGGTTATTTTTTCTATTTTCCTTATGATGTGCTATCTGCCACTGTTAAAATAAACCTACCATTGAAATGATACTGTGAGATGTTCTGAGACTTTTCATTTCTTTGTCATTGGACACACTTACAAAATCAGTGAGGGGTCAAATAATTATTTCCTCCACTGTATGTGTCTTTTAGTCACAGGAAGTTGTTGCATTCATAACAAGGGCTGCGGCCATTTATGTATGCGGCGGTATATTCATGATTATTGAAGATCCCTCAAATCTTTCTTAAAAGGTACCTGTAACTTTAAAGGGACTCAGAGCTGAAACCAATAAAAAGATTTAAACATACCTGGGGGCTTCCTCCAGCCCCATCCGCTCGGATCGCTCCCACGCTGCCGTCCTCCGCTGTCTGCAGCTCCAGATCGGCTTACAAATCTATCAGCTAATCAAACTGATCATGTGCTTCTCCATGAGTTCTCCAAGGCTGGGCCATCTCTACGCTGCAGTTCTCCCTCCAGGTGGCGCTGTAACCTTATAGTGAGATCGCCGGCTATTTCATGATAGACGGCGACCTCAACTGGGGCAAGCAGAGCCTCGGAGGAGGGGAAGAAGAATGGGGGCTGAAGTCGAGAGGTGAGTAAAAACGCCCACTGCGCACATTGCTTTGCGTAAACCTCCCGGTGGCTACCACGATTTCAGCTTGGGATAACCGCTCCTAGCTTGATAAACGCTAAGGAGGTTAAGGAAGCCCTAGTAAGTATGGGACCCGAGACGCTTCTCATCTCAGGTTCTCTTTAAAGAGGAGCTGTTAGGTATAGGGTCTCGGAGAAAATAAACACATATATCAGTAGCTAAAGATTGGCTGTACTTACATTACATATGCATTTCACTGTCCACGTTTGGATTTCGCAGAATTTGTATATAGTATATGCAGAGATAGATGCTCCTGACAGCTCATGGCAGGCTCCATGTTTTTCTGTCAAATGTGTCGTCATGTCCTGCCTGCTTCCTGATCACAGAAAGCTCGTACTTGAACAACACAGTGTGCAGTGAATATTAATGAGCCATGTGGCTAGGAACAATAGCTGACTCCTGCAGTGTACCCAGCCCCGAGATTTATCAGTGCTACGCGCTGGACTGATTACAAGCTGCTGTAACGTCTCATTAGCAGCCGAGGGGAGGGCCCCAGAATGCTTTGCAGTATAGTATGCGGCTTGCGTCCTCTTGGGTTTTAACAGCCTTGCTGATAAGCACACATCAAAGGTAACTGAGATTTTTATCTTCACTAATGGCTTTTGGGCTTCCTTCTAAACTGTTTAACACAGGAGAATAGAGGTTTAAATTAGCTTCTGCAGCCTGACAGTTACTCTTTAAAAAGACTATAAAGTCTCAAGAAAAACATCTTTTTATTTAACTAACATGTTTAACATCTTTGCCCTACCTAAACCGCCGCATCCCCGCCGTTGTAATCTAACAAAATCCCCCCAAACTCCCCGGGGGGCAATCCGGGCAGTGCTTCCGTGAGAGGCAGAGCTATAAGCCGCAGCTCTGCCTCTCAGCACGTCTGTTAGCCCGGATCGCCGCCTCTCTCCTGCCCCTCTGCCTTCCTTCACTGAGAGCGGCGGGGGAGAGGCGGAGATCCGCTGCTGATAGACGCGAATGGTGGCAGAGCTGCGGCAGAGATGAACCTAGACAGGAAAATGAAAAAGCTTTCATACATACCTGGGGCTTCCTCCAGCCCCATACGCTCTGATCGATCCCACACCGCTGTCCTCCGCTGCCCGCATCTACGGGAACCGGCTCCCGTCACTGACGTCATCGGAGCCAGCTACGCAGGAGAAGTGCGCCCTCTACGTATCTCTCCAGCGGCTGCTGCAGAGATACGCAAACAGCGCACTTCTCTTACGCTTAGACTGTCTCCGACTGACGGAACAGCGGGGAGCCGGTTCTCGTAGTTGCGGGCAGAGGAGGATGGCGGCGTGGGATCAATCAGTATATGGGGCTGGAGGAAGCCCCAGGTATGTATGAAATCTTTTTGCTGTTCATATATGGGTTCCCTTTTTATGGGTACCTTGAGAATGATGATGTAGCTCTTATCCCCTCCAGGTGGCACTGTTGCCCAGTTTTTCCTTAGTGCCATGATGGAGTGGGGATAAATGATAGCAACCATGTAAGTATCATGAAAGGAAGTTTAACAACTTAATCAGATTGGCTGTGCTTCTTTCGGCAGACTTGCTCCGTATGTTTTTCGACTGCCTCTACGATGAAGAAGTCATTTCCGAGGACGCCTTCTACCGATGGGAGAGCAGCAAGGACACGGCGGAGCAGGACGGGAAAGGCGTAGCACTAAAATCGGTCACTGCCTTTTTCACGTGGCTGCGGGAGGCCGAGGAGGAGTCGGAAGATAACTGAAAACAAATAGATAAAACTTAATCAAATCACATTCTAAAGTCCCTCATGGCAAAAGACGGACGCGACGCCGCAAGGGCCACTTTCTGCATCTTTTTACCTTTTGTTTGTTTTTGTTTTGTTTTTTCTCCTTCCGTTCCTCTGTTCGCCAATCAGGGTACAGAAAATGGATAAACACGAGTGTGAAAGGATTTATCGGAAACTCGCGCTTGGGTGATGAAAAGGGTTTCCCAGTCCCAAGAAAAAAAATTTGAGTTGTTTGAGGTGATCTTGGAGAGTGGAGAGCGATTGACGCGTTTCAGGGGGGGTGTGGGGAAGAAGGTCACCCCAGTGCATTGTGGGGAGAAAGCTCCTCCCTCACAGAATATTTATAGAAGTATTTTTTTGTTTTAATTCCCCCTCATGATGTTTTTTTTTTAAAAGCAGAAGCATAGTAAAAAGAAACGAGGAAAGACTTGCCCTTGAGAAAACAAAAAACAAATTCCACAATTCATTTCAGAAAGAGATAAAATAATTTATTATCCACGGACTACGGCAGCCAGGACTTCCGCTATCGGGTGAAGCAGAGTGTACTGTAGAAGATGGGGGTCCCTGGCCTCTTCCTTGCATTGTAGCCTGCCTTTTATATGTAAAAAAGAAAAAAAACAAAAAGATATAAGAGAGAATGTTTTATGACAGGTTTGAGCTTTGACTGTCGAGTTACAGCACTAGTTGGTTCAGTTGGAATGAGCTAAAAAAAAAACACAAAAAGGAAAAAAAAAATTGAATTGAGATTTCCAATTCTCCTTCTCAACGATAAGCCCCTCCCCATGCGCATTCTGCGGCCAGCGGGAGGCGGTAGAGAGCGGGGGGTGTGACTGATGGCGTCTGGAGTCCTGGAGCGCCGCCAAAATACAAAGGGCCCTCTGCAAAATGATTCCACAGTCCGATTTGCTACTTTTAGTTTGCCGGAATCTGTTTCTCGGTGAAGAAGCACGGTTATATAACACAAAATAAACGACAAGTATGGAGATTTTGCAATTCAGTATTTTAAAGGAAAACAAACAAAAAAAATGAATCGCAGCAAATTAGAGGAAATAAAAACGACAAGTTACAGAAGGCTTCCAACGCTTGGCGTAGAAGGAACGCAGGAAGGGGGAGCGACTGTGCGCCTGTGTGAGCTGCAGCCACGGCCAGCGCAGCTTTCCAAAATAACGGCACATGCCACTGTGCTACGCTTTCTCTTATGTTGTATTTCTATTCATTTTAGCCTGGTTTCCTATGGAAAGAAAGGCTAATAAAACTCTGTACCCTGTATTGTCTGTGTCTGTCCATGGGGGGGGAGGGGGGGCTGCTCCAGTGGTTATTAGGAATCTGTTCTATCAGCTGTCATGTGACTTAGCCAAGGGTGCCACCCTGTGGTAAAACAGTCTTTGGCAGCGCTGGTTAGTGGTTTGTCAGAGCCACCACTGGGCTGGTGGGAGCATTACTTATGCTGGATATGGTTGATGCTGAATATGGCAGGTTTTTTTTTCAAAGGGTAACCAAGATGACATGATGAGATAGACATGTGTATGTACAGTGCCTAGCACACAAATAACTATACTGTGTTCTTTTTTTTCTTTTTCTGCCTGAGAGTTAAATATCAGGTATGTGAGTGGCTGACTCAGACAGGAAGTGACTACAGTGTGACCCTCACTGATAGGAAATTCCAACTATAAAACACTTTCCTAGCAGAAAATGGCTTCTGAGAGCAAGAAAAAGATAAGGGTCAATATTTCACTGATTTTTAGCTCTGGCATACTTCAATAAATGTGTCATTGAGCAAAAACAATAAAACAGTTAAAACTTAAAAAGTAGATTTAAACATAAAATAAAAATGTGGAATATCCTAAAAAGTCATTTTTAGGAGAAGGAAGATAGATACAATTGTTTGTTTCATTAATTTATTTTCGCCTCGGGTGCCCTTTAAAGTAAAACTGAAGCAACCTGAAAAAAAAAAAAAGATACGCATGTCCCACAAAGAGCCTTCCCAGGCCTCTCTCTATGTCCCCATTCCACCGCTGTTTCCTGTTAAATTTCTGCGCCTTCAGAACTCCTTGAGGCTTCGTGTGGCCGAGTGCTTCTGGAAATGGGCGGGGCCGGACTTGGCTCGCGCATGCGCAGTACAGATGCGCCCATCTTCGGAAGTACTCGAGCAAACGAGTGTTTCTGAAGCCTTCCGCACACTCCCGAACAAGGAGACAGACAACACCCAGAAGGTTCTTCCCTTTACATAGAATATCTACATTTTTTTCCTTTAAGGTCGCTTCACATTTGCTTTAGAGAAATAGGTTTAAATCATGACTGTTACCTTTGGAAATTAATTTTGCAAGCATAGTGAATAGAGTTGGTGAATTAAAGGACAACTCAAGTAAGAGAGATATGGAGACTGTCATTTTTATTCCTTTCCAGGCAGCTAAAAAAAATTAGTTACTTACCTGGGGCTTCCACCAGCCCCTTGCAGCTGACCTGTCCCCTCCGCTCCCAGCCACCGGTACAGAGGCTGACCTCGCGAGGTCGTCCTCTACTGTGCCTGCGCAAGCCTCGCTGTCAATCACTCGCATGTGGTGTGGAGTGTACTGCAGAGGCGCAGAACTACTGCACACAGTAACTACCGAACGCCTGTGCAGTACACTTACCACGTGCGAGTGATTGACAGTGGCGCTCGCGCAGTAGAGGACAACCTCGCGAGGTCGGCTTTTGAATCAGCGGGGACCCCAAGCTGGCGGCTGAGAGCGGAGCTGCTTCGAGGGACATGTCTGCAGCCTAGATATTCTCATTTTCAGCAGAGCCGGTTTTTCAGCACATAAACCATCTTAAAGTGAACCCGAGATGAGTTATATGGAGGCTGCCATATTTATTTCCATTTAAGCAATACCAGTTGCCTGGCAGTCCTGCTGATCCTCTGCCTCTAATACTTTAAGCCATAGACCCTGAACAAGCATATGCAGCATATCAGGTATTTCTGATATTGTCAGATCTAAAAAGATTAGCTGCATGCTTGTTTCTGGTGTGATTCAGACACTACTGCAGCCAAGCATATCAGCAGGGTTCCCAGGCATCTGGTATTGTTTAACACGAAATAAAAATGGCAGCCTCCACCATATTCTTCTCAATTCAGTTGTCCTTTAAATGCTAATATTTCCAACTTTTATGGATATTTAACTCAAATTGTATGCAGTGAAGAACTGGCTTAATCTAATGCTCCTGGCTATACTGATTGCTCAGTAGGGACACTAGGTGAGATGCAAATCATTTCGAGTTGATGCAGCATTATGCAAATTTTGCATGCAAGTTTATGCAGCTTGAGCATGAGCCAATCAACTCCTGCTGAGGTAAAGTTCAATTGGTCTATTTTCAAGCTGCATAAATTGGCATTCAAAATTTGCATAATCCTGCAACAACTCGAAAATATTTGCATCTCACTGACCATTGCTCAAGTCTAAGGCTACATGCACACTTGAGATAAAAGTCTTTGGAAAAGGCAAGATCACAGACCAATTTTACCCCATTCCATGTAGTATGAGAGCCATACTCTACAGTCTATTTTATGGAGCTGCACTCCCCATCAGACAGAAATCTTTGCAAGATGCTGCACACAAAGATGCTGTACACATTCAACAGATCAGTTTCTGCAAAAGATCTGTTCCTGCAAAATGCATTCATAGTCTATGATATCTGCAGATCTCGTACACACCTTGTTTAACAGACATTCATCTGCATATCTGACAATCATCTGAAGATCCATCCTGGTGGATCTGATCTGCAGATCAGAATGTCTGTTAACCACCCTGGCATTCTATTAAGATCGCAAGGGTGGCGGCGCAGCAGTATTTTTTTTATTTATTTTTTTAAATCCTGTAGCTAGCCTAGCGCTAGCTACATGATTCCCTCCTCCCGGCGGCGTCTTACTCACCTTTCCGATCGCTTCCGGCGCATTAGCCCATCCAGAAATCCCGTTCTGAACGGGATTTTTTGGAGGGCTTCCCCCATCGTCATGGCGACGATTGTGATGACGTCGTGACGTCATCGGGAGTCCCGATCCACCCCTCAGCGCTGCCTGGCACTAATTGGCCAGGCTGCGCAGGGGTCTCGGGAGGGGGGGGGGGGGTCCTTACGCGGCGGGTAGTGGAGCAGCGGCGGCGATCGTCCACCACATGCAGCTAGCAAAGTGCTAGCTGCGTGTTTTAAAAAATGTGTTTAAATCGGCCCAGCAGGGCCTGAGTGGCGCCCTCCAGATACCGCCAAGGAGGTTAAACAAGGTGTGTATGAGGATCTGCAGATATCATAGACTATGAATGCATTTTGCAAAAACGGATCTTTTTCAGGAACAGATCTTTTGCAGATACTGATCTGTTGAATGTGTACAGCATCTTTGTGTGCAGCATCTTGCAAAGATTTCTGTCTGATGGGGAGTTCAGCTCCATAGAAAAGACTGTGTAGAGTATGGCTCTCATACTACATGGAAGGGGGTAAAATTGGTCTGTGATCTTTCATTTTCCAAACACTTTTATCTCAAGTGTGTATGTGGCCTTAGCTGCGTTTGGTTAGCATAAGAAAAGGGGGACTTGATGAAACAAAAATTGCTATTTTTTTTATGATATTTAAATTTATTTAAACAGAAAATCAGCGCCAGGGGAATCAAGTAGTTGATCGCTGCTGAAGAAAGACAATGTCCAAACAGTCCACACAGATAAAACTATTAAAAAATCAGCTCAGATCATGAGTGAATCCACGGTTTCACAATCAGCTGTATTTCACCACAGTGGTCATCCAGTTTATGCATCGAAGGAGCTTACCAGCTGCTGATAACCCACATTATAAGGTTGTTATCTCGCATTCAGTGGTAAGGAGGACCAGGAGCCGACCAAGATCCAAACTTCCAACCATCCTTATTTCAGTTTAGTTCCGGCATACCATCCGGAAGATCAAAACGTGCAAATAAACGGCAGATCTAAGTGTAAACCGTTTATTGGTAAAACATAGCACATAACTATAAAAAAGAGGAATAAAATTTAGTAACACTTACATACGGGGCCCAAGCAATGAGAACCCTGAAAAAATGTTTGCGCTTGCTTGCTGGTCCACAACCAGTAAGAGAGTACAAGGTGCCTTCCCAAAGGGGAAATGGGAAGGGAGACAAGGTGGCACCTTTTACTGTCTTACTGGTTGTGGACCAGCAAGCAAGCGCAAAATTGTTTCGGGGTTCCCATTGCTTAGGCCTCGTATGCAAGTTTTACTAAATTGTATTCCTCTCTTTTATGGTTATGTGCTATGTTTTACCAATAAACGGTTTACACTTAGATCTGTCGTTTATTTGCACGTTTTGATCTTCCGGATGGTATGCCGGAACTAAACTGAAATAAGGATTGTTGGAAGTTTGGATCTTGGTCGGCTCCTGGTCCTCCTTACCACTGAATGCGAGATAACAACCTTATAATGTGGGTTATCAGCAGCTGGTAAGCTCCTTCTAATCCTTTGGGTGATGGTTGACCACTTCCATGCATAAACTGGATGACCACTGTGGTGAAATACAGCTGATTGTGAAGCAGTGGATTCACTCATGATCTGAGCTGATTTTTTTTTTTTTTTTTTTTTAATAATTTACAGTTGTTTAGGGCCTGAACACACTTCTCTGCATTTTCAGCAACACATCAAGGTTACAGACTGACTAGCAATGCTGAGAACTGCACAGAAGGGCACCAGCGTACACCGGCTCTAAGTTGCGTGCAGTGTGCAGCGCAGGTAGCCGTGGAAACACAACACTCGCATTGCTTTGCAATTCTCCCCAATGCAGCTGCGATCGCATTTATTTATGGGATTGGATCGCATTATTACTATGCATTGATTCTATGGCATGTCAGACATTCTATGTGATTCTGATGTCAGGCGTGTCGCTCACACTGCGCATTGCTGGAAACCCGATCAATGCACAAGTGGAGAGAGGGTCTGCCTATTGTAAAATGTTACCTTACATTGATTTACATTTCTCACAGGTGGCGGCATCTTTACTGCTGGCAGATGTATCACTGCGCAATTTGTTGGTGTCTAGTGAGCTAATTGTAATTTTACCTTCTTCAGGATGAGTGGTTTCTGTATAACTCCAAGAGGCAATCCCTAGATACAGAGCTGCAGGTTAAAGAGGCACCCAATCAGTTCAGGGGTTTTTTTTTTAACCTGAAGAAATTTAAGTGACTCCTTAAAGAGAAGCCGTAACCAAGAATTTAATTTCATCCTAATCAGTAGCTGATTCCCCCTTTCCCGTGAGAAATCTATTCCTTTTCTCAAACAGATCATCAGGGGGCGCTGTATGGCTGATATTGTGGTGAAACCCCTCCCACAGTGTGATGTCAGGACCATGGTTCTGACATCACACTGTGGGAGCCTTGTTGCATTGTGGGAAATAACCGCTGTTTACAACTACGAAAAAAAGCAAGTAGCTTCTCCTTCCACAGACATCACCTGCCAGCAGTAAAAATGTCACCATGTAATAAATGTCAGAATGTAAATCAGGGAGAGGAAAATTTTACAATGGCCAAACACTGACTAAATCATTTATACATAATTATTGTAAAAATGAAGCACCTTTTTTATTAAATTATTTTCACTTGAAACCCTCTTTAAAACTGCAGCTCTGCATCTATGTACGTCTCTTGGAATATGCACTCTGTATGGGCCAGTTCACACTTACTTAAAAAAAATACTAATTTTGGACGTTTTTTAAAGGGGCACTATGGCGAAAAATTTTAAAATTTAAAATATGTGCAAACATATACAAATAAGAAGTACATTTTTTCCAGAGTAAAATGAGCCATAAATTACTTTTCCCCCATGTTGCTGACACTTACAGTAGGTAGTAGATATCTGACATTACCAACAGATTTTGGGCTAGCCTATCTTCTCATAGGGGGGATTCTCAGTGATTTATTTATTTTCAAAAGCACTTAGTGAACGGCAGTTGCTGCATCCAACTTCCAAAAAAGTGTGAAGCAAGCAGGGATCCTGGCCAGTATCTTTGTATAAATCCTTTTCAGGTAATGTCTTTATTATTTACAAAGGCCATGCTGAGAATCCCCCATCGGGAGATGGGCTAGTCAAAACCTGTCGGTTTTGTCAGATTTCTACTACCTACTGTAAGTGACGGCAACATAGGAGAAAAGTAATTTATGACTCATTTTACTCTGGAAAAAAACACATACTTATTTGTTTGCACATATTTTAAATTTTACAATTTTTTCGCCGTAGTGCCCAGCTCAGAGTCCGAACTTGTCACATTTGACCGGACCGGACAATGTATGCAATGAAAGCCCATGAGAACGGACAGTGTCTAGTCGCCGCGTCCGCCGTGACGTAATACTCGTGTCCCACCAATGCTCAGCCCCTGTACACAGGTTGGCAGAAGCATGGGCATCTCCATAGGGCTGCAAAAGACCAATGGGAATCCTCAGCAACAGGGAGAATTCTCATTGCTTCATGGTGGACCAATGAAAATTCTCCCTGTTGCTAGGGAGAATCAGCCTAATGCAGCCTATGGAGAGCCGCATGCTTCTGCTGCCCTCCAAGCTGAATATAGACAGACCGAGGGACGGTGGGACAGGTGAGCAGCGACGTGGATGTGATCAGGGCGGATGCAGAGTGGATGGGAAATTGCTGCAAGCGGAAGCAGAACGGACAGAACCGTGTCTGTTTTGCATCCACTCTAGTGTGAACTGACCCTTACTGTTCAGAATGATTTGTGCTACGCAAAATTACGTTTAGCACTGCCTTTTTAATACAGGGTTTTTGGTCTCTTTGGGCTCCTTTATATCTTCCAGGTGGTTCTGAGTCATGGTCCCCGTCTGGGTATTCCTTTGTCTGAACAGGAACATCACATGATATCCCAGAATGCCTTAGGGCAGTGATGGCTAACCTTGGCACTCCAGCTGCTACAACACTACAAATCCCATCATGCCTCTGCCCCCCTTAGTTATGCTTACAGCTGGCAAGAGTATTGGAATGCCTCATGGGACTTGTAGTTACATCACAGCTGGAGTGCCAAGGTTAGCCATCACTGCCCTAGGGCAGAAGGCTGCACAACATCGTAGCCTAGGCTAAACATCACTGGGAGGGCGGGGCTAGATACAAATATACAGCAATATACATTTCGGAATGGAAATCATGGAGAGCAAAGATCTTACAATATAATCTATTACCCACCCTGTTTTAAAAGAACAGGCAAAGGTTTGATTTCATGAGGGCAGGTTGAAAGAAGGGGACGGAGCAATGAAACATAGTTCGAACTGTCCTGTGTCCTGATCACCCCTCCCAGCTGCTAAGCAATGAGACCAACAACATCAGAAATCCCATCATACTTTGCACAGCATCGGAAAAAATGCCCAGGCAGTTTTCTTTGATGGGGCGGAGCTTAGCTTCTGTGCAGCCAAAAATGAGGCTTGGATAAGAAAAACAAAGTTCTAATGCTGTGAAAATGTTAACGAAACACCAAGCCTTTTCAGTGCTGCTGAGTAGATTTTTAGTCTGGAGGTTCACTTTAAGTTTTGTATGGAAGTCGGAAGAATTATATCTTTCTACATCTGGTTGTAGATCTCTACGCAGACCTCTACGAGGTGGGTAGATTCCTGTAAGCAGATTGGGGTCTTTTAGTCTGTGTGCTCACATGGAGAACACATTTTCTGCAGGGATGCTGGAATGTGTAGTCTGGAATCTCTTCTGCCTTCCTTGGGTGTCACATGGCTGCCTTTAATAGACCTGTTCACCAGCTGCATGTAGGGAGGAGAGGATGAGAGCTGCAGTGCAGTTTTGGAAGCCTGCCTGTGTTCAGGACCCTCAGCCAGGAATCTACATGTGTCCCTTGACTAGGAATTGTCAATGAGATGCAAATACAGAGTTCGTGGAGGCTTATGCAAATTTAGGTAGCTTGAAAGAAAATGTGCCAATCAAGTTCCACCTTGGCAGGATTCAATTGGTCAATTTTCAAAGCTGCATACAAAATTAGCATAATCCTGTATTAACTTGGAATAATTTGCACCTCATAGACCATCCTTACTCCCAACGACAAAGATGGGACATGGTGAATATTTCTTCCTCACGCTACTTGCAGGAAGCTGCTCTCCTTGTCCTCTGCCTCTCCTCTCTTCATAGAAATAAGAAACAGACACATCCATCAGCTGTAGCTGTAGGACACCTCTGACCTAAGGATTGAGGTCAATACTGATGGTTGACACCGATTGAGCGTGTGTAAAGGTGCGTACACACGCACTACTGTCGGCAGAACGCCCGCCCAACAGGAGGGTCTGACGGACCTGTCGTTCATTACAGTAGTGCGTGTGTACGCACCTTAAGGATAACTTGCCTCTTAAAGTGGTGAATAAAGATTTATTAGAACACATTAAGGTGGCCATACATCTCTCGACTTGGCCGATCGATAATTTGATAATTATTATTGAGTGGCACGCCCAGTTGACGATGCAACCAATTTCTGTCTAAAATTGGTCAAATGTATAGATAGGACTTGCTGCAAGATGTCGTGGTTGATCAGGTGGGCAGCGGTGACGCCAAGCAATATTGGGAGTAGCGACCAATACGATAAAACCGTGCTTTTCCAAGCGCTTTCTGATCGATTTTTCGCTTCGAAAAGTACTTTTATTCGCGCTTTTGTGCAGCGATGATTTTTTTTTCACTTCCTGACGTTGGACAGGATGTGAACGCTTTGACCCGAAAATGAATAAATATATCGTATTTATTCATAAAATCGCTTGGAAAATCGCAATTCAAAGTGCTTTTTCAAGCACTTTGCGATTTCCCTATACTTTCTATTGAATTGCAAACGCTCAGAAAATCCTGCGGGAGGCGTGTTTGAGAATGGATAGAAAGCTCATCGCTTATGTGAGAACACTCATCTAAAGCAACATTGCACGAGCACTTTTAAGACGATTTTTTTTTTAAATCGTTAGCACTATAAAAAGCAAAATCGCTCTTGGTGTGAATAAGCCCTGTGTGTTTTGTGGTTGTGTACCACCTTCTCTGGGCTTTGGGTGCCAAGACAGTGTAATGACTTCTCAATGACCCTAGAAGTGGTGGAAATACATCTCATTGTCGTCACAGGAAGTGGTCTCTGCTTTGGCTATCATTCATAAAGCATTCCCGCATGCGGAAATGCTGAAAACAGCTTAATTTACCGAGCACTTAGCAAAGTGTCCATTCATAAAAGCTGTTTCCGCATGAAAAGCTACAATTACCGAGCAGTGCCATAAATTACTGCCTTGTGCGGTGATTATGCTAACATATGTCAATTCATAAAGATTAGAGCAAGTGGTGTTAGCACGGAGAATACCGCTTCCTTGGCAGAGCCGATAAGCCAGCGGATAACAGCTAAGTGAATGGAGACAGACCTCCCAGGCGGCAGCAGTGAGAGCAGAGCAAAAAAAGGCATTCCGGAATACCAAGGTGAGTTTTTTAACCCCTTGGGTACCTGTTTTCAGATTTATTTCACATCACAAAGCCTGCATGTGTTACATTTTTTTTGAAGTTCTAAGCTGTGGCAATTAGATTGTTTAGAAAGACTAATAGACAGATTCAGGGCAAACAGAGGCAGTTTAAAAAAAAAAAAAAAAAAAACACATGTAAAGGGATGCTGGGGCTGCCTCTTCTATAGTTTGCTGTCTCTGGAGGAGAAAATGTATCAACTCGACAGCTTCTTGTGTTTCCACAAGCCTACCGCCTGCCTAGTTCGGGATAATACCGCAGTGGTATCGCAACTGAAAACATTTTTATGAATGAGCACACAGAAGTCTAAAATACCGAATGCTGTATTTTCCCGCACAGATTCTTTTTACTGCACTGCTTTTAAGAATCATAGCCTTTGTGAGTTCCCTGCTCTCTTCTCTACATACTGACATTCGGCCTGGAACCCACTAGCAGTATGTTACTAAGCCATTTCTTAGCGCTTTGTGATTTGAAAAGCTCTAGCTAATGAAATGCTGAGTGTAATCCCACTTGAGCGATGTGATTTTATAAAAATCCCCCATAGCATTAGCAAGAAATTTACAACCACTAGAAAAGGCCGCAAGTGGGTTTGAGCCCTTCCACTGGTTGACCCGCTACAGTGTATCGGCTCCTGTCCGTGACCTGTCTATTAGGGTGCGTTTCCACTGGTGCGGTGCGGAATTGTTGCGGATTCCCCGCAGACGAATTCGCATGCAGGAGCGAAATCGCATGCAGTTGTATGCTAATTTTACCGCGAATTCGCATACGATTTCGCATGGATGATGCTGTGTGCGAATTTAACCATGTTAGTGCCTGTGTGCTTTTTCATTGATTTCATGCAAAATCGTATGCGAATTCGCATGAAACTTCGCATACAAAACCGCCATGCGAATTCCCTATTAAATACATTGTATGCGAATCGCATGCAGTATGTGCGGTGTCCAAATTCAAATGGCTCTGCTGTGCAGATTTTTCCTGCACAAGAAAACGCTCTGTTTTCCTGACAAGTGGACACAGGCTCATTTACTTTTATTGGTTATGCGAATTCGCATTAGTGGAAACGCACCCTTACTGAGGTTCATCATGAAAAATCTATCCCCGCTTCTGCCTCACCCTGGTTTTGGCTTCTTGTGGCATTTGTAATTCCCGGTGGGGGTCACACATGCCGCTATGCATCTTGGGAGATGTAGTCTGTGAATGTGAGAGCAGCCTCTGTATTTGCATTTAGGGACGGTCAATGAGATGCAAGTAATTTCGAGTTGATGCAGCCATAATGAAAATTTTGTATGCAAATGTATGCAGCTGAAAAATGAACCGATCGAATCCTGCTGAGGTAAAATTTGATTGGTCCATTTTCAAGCTGCATACATTTGCATTTCAAAATTTGCATGATCCTGCATCATCTCAAAACTATTAATATCCACCAGTGGCGTAGCTAAGGAGCTATGGGCCCTGATGCAAGTTTTACAATGGGGCCCCCCAAGCACTCTATACATAACAATTGATATGGCGCACCAAAACCTGCCAATGGCATCTATAGTGTCAGAGGTGCAAGAAGGGGATGGGGAGCAGTGTGTTAATGATTACCACTATTCAAATCATCTATAGAAGTGATTATTATGAGCACAGGACCAATAGAGAGTTAATACTGTGGTTGAGGGAGGGCCTTTCCGGGCCCCGATGCGGTTGCAGCCTCTGCAACCCCTATTGCTACTCAAATATATTGGTAGGTGAAGGGGTGATCTACCCCCTTTCTTCCTATCTACAGAGAGCGACTTCTTAATCCTGAGTGAGGACAGGTCTAATCTCCTCACCTGCCTAATGAGTGGTTACCTAGGTGGTAACCCGTGTTTGTGAGTATTACCATCTCACTGTTTCATTTATCCAATCAATTTTGACATACTACACCATATTGGGCTCTCAATTTCTCTTCAACTTTAACCCCTATTGCTACGCCCCTGGTATCCACAGAGTACATCTCCTAGCATGTGGCGTGCGTGACCCTGCCGGGATTTACAAATGCCGCCCTCCAGAAGCTGACGCTCGGGTGGAAAATGGTGCATGTCATATGGACCGGGGGACAGAGAAGCAGCACCTCATAGGCAAGTAATGGTACTTCCCCCAACAGCACGCACCATTTCTAATCTCCCTTTTGGGGAGGTTTGTTTTTACGGGAAAAAAAAAATTAAATCCAGAGCGATCTGCAAAAAAGAAAAAAAGAGATACTCGCCTATGGAGAGGAAAGGGTCTGACACCCATAGAGATTTTCTAGTTCTATGCAGGATTGGGAGTGTAAATGTTAGGTTTATCTTATCCTATCACGTCAGCTCAGATACCCTTAAAGTGAACCAAAGACGAAGCAACCTCATGTATTTTACCATATATATCAGTGGGAACATTAGAGGAAACACCTACCCTACTCTCTGTTTCATCATTCACTGCTCAGCCTGCTTGTATTAGCATCCCTGATAAAATCCCCGACTGAGCATTCAGTCTGGCTTTGCTCAGGAATCATTATAGCTGGGTCATTATAGCAGTGCCAGAAGGGGGCAGGCTTGAGCTTGAAAAGACGACAGAGAAGACATACTCAGCTATAATGATTCCTGAGCAAAGCCAGGTTGAATGCTCAGACAGAGATTTTATCAGGGATGATAACAAGCAGGCTGAGCAGTGAAGGATAAAACATTGAGCAGGGTAGGTGTTTTCTGTAATGTTCCCACTGCTATATATGGTAAAATACATGAGGGTGCTTCGTCTCTGGTTCACTTTAAGGTGGCCATATATTTGGCGGCCGATCGACCATCCGATTATTATTATAATCGAATTGGAAGAAAGTCGTTGTTGCTAAGTGCATGCAACCAATTTTGTAATAAAAATTGGTCGCATTATCGATCGTGCATGCCGCAAGATGTTGGGCAGGAACGGTGTGCGATATCGGGACCTTCGGTGATACCTCCGATGCTGTCCCCTTATGTAAAATGCCCCCCCCCCCCGATGCGCCGGGGTAAAGTATACATTACCTGTCCACAGCCTGCGCTTGTCCCTCCGCTGCTACGGGCGCTTTCCCCTTTCCATACACGCATGCCCCACGTGGTTTCCTATTAACTTTTCCTTTACTAAGAGACCATGTGGGACCATGTGTATGCAGGAGGAATCCCAGAAGCCAAGGGAGGGACAAGCAGAGGCCACGGACGGGTAATGTGTACTTTACACTGGGCACTGGGGGGACATTTTACATTAGGAAACCGCAGCAAGGTGGCCAGATATGGCGTGACAAGGTGTTGTATGGGCAGCTGGCAGATCTCTCTCTAATCAGGTTCGATTAAAGAGATGTATGGCTACCTTTAACATGCCAGCCAAGTACATCTGTAGGTAACTTTTCTCCCATAATAGCACCATCATCTGGACAATCTGATCTGCTCAAAAGCCTTTGAGTTCTGTTTGTGATGTTTACATTTGGTGCCTATCGCTGCTGAACTAGTTAGCCTTCATTTTATCACCAGGCAAAAAAGATCTAAAGTTCACCATACAAATATTGATTTTGATCACCCAAATGGGCCCCACCGGTCAACCATCGTGCCTCTTTGTGCCAACCCATGAAATTGAAGCTGGAGTCGCCACTGTGTGTAATGAAGGTAAAGAGAACATGCAGCTGCTGACACAAGGAGTTACTTTGCTTACATTTTATTAACCTCCTTAGCGGTAACCCCGCTACACACGGGGTAGCCGCAGCGGAGGATCACATGGCCCCAGGACTTTTTTTTAAACTGGTGCAATATGCTTTAGCTAGCGGTTCGCTAGCTAAGCTTATGCACAAAGTTGCTCTGCTCTCCCGCGATCGCCCACAATTACTTGCGGTATACGTACCCCCCAGCGTTCCCACGCCGGCGCAGCCGCCCAATCGGCCCCAGGCTTAGCAATGACGGCGATCGGGATTGCGGATGATGTCATCTCCATAGCAATGCCGGAAGCCGATCGGGAAACTGCCCTTTTCGTGCGCTCGTGGCGAGGTACGTATAGCCGGCGGCGATCGGCGGGCATGGGGGGGACTGGAGCAACCTTGTACATACGCTTAGCTAGCGAAATGCTAGCTAAAGCGTTTAAAAAAAAATTGGGGGCAAACAGAATTTGGGCCACATTTCAGCAGAAATCAAACGCAATTAGGGCCACATTTCAGCAGAAATTAAACACAATTTGGGCCACATTTCAGCAGAAATCAAACGCAATTTGGGCCACATTTCAGCAGAAATCAAACGCAATTTGGGCACATTTTCAGCAGAAATCAAACGCAATTATGGCACATTTTCAGCAGAAATCAAACGCAATTAGGGCCACATTTCAGCAGAAATCAAACGCAATTTGGGCACATTTTCAGCAGAAATCAAACGAAATTAGGGCACATTTTCAGCAGAAATCAAACGCAATTTGGGCACATTTTCAGCAGAAATCAAACGCAATTTAGGCCACATTTCAGCAGAAATTAAACGCAATTTGGGCCACATTTCAGCAGAAATCAAACGCAATTTGGGCACATTTTCAGCACAAATCAAACGCAACTATGGCACATTTTCAGCAGAAATCAAATGCAATTAGGGCACAGTTCAGCAGAAATCAAACGCAATTAGGGCACATTTCAGCAGAAATCAAACGCAATTAGGGCACATTTTCAGCAGATATCAAACGCAATTAGGGCACATTTTCAGCAGAAATCAAACACAATTAGGGCACAGTTCAGCAGAAATCAAACGCAATTAGGGCACATTTTCAGCAGATATCAAACGCAATTAGGGCACATTTTCAGCAGAAATCAAACACAATTAGGGCACAGTTCAGCAGAAATCAAACACAATTAGGGAACAGTTAAGCAGAAATCAAACACAATTAGGGAACAGTTCAGCAGAAATCAAACACAATTAGGGAACAGTTAAGCAGAAATCAAACACAATTAGGGAACAGTTCAGCAGAAATCAAACACAATTAGGGAACAGTTCAGCAGATATCAAACGCAATTAGGGCACATTTTCAGAGCTGCAAAAAGAAAAGAATTTACTCACCTGGCACTGGCAGAAGTCTTCTCTCCCCGTCTCCTCTCCTGGCCGGCTCCTCAGGCGCGCAGTTCCCACGGAGCTCCCTCCCTCCTCTAATCTCCCGCGCTGATTGAATCAGGACTACGGGAAGATGGCCACCCGAAGTCCTGTACTGGAGGCATAGTCTCCAGAGCAGGGCTTCGGCGGCGGCCATCTTCCCGTAGCCCTGCCCTACTCTGCTCTGCCAGCCGAAAACAGTGATGTCACGCCGACGTCACTGAGCCGCCGAGGCCCCAACGATCTTGAGGCCCCAAGCGACCGCTTGGTTCGCTTTATGCCTCGCGGCGCCCCTGTTTTTAACAATACCAGTTGCCTGGCAGCCCTGCTGATCTCTTTGTCAGAAGTAGTGTCTGAATCACACCAGAAACAAGCATGCAGCTAATCTAATCAGACAGTCAGAGCATCTGATCTGCATGCTTGTTCAGGGTCTATGGCTTAGAGTATTAGAGGCAGAGGATCAGCAGAGCTGCCAGGCAACTGGTATTGCTTAAGTAAGTGCAAGAGGTAAAGCCTCATACAAATGCTAGATGGAATTTGTCTGATAGCCACCACCTCTAGAGATGGCCCGAACATCCAATTTTCGGTTCGCAAACTTTCGCGGAAGGTTCGGTTCGCGCGAACTTTCACGAACCACAATAGACTTCAATGGGGAGGCGAACTTTGAAAACTAGAAACACTTATGCTGGCCAGAAAAGTGATGGAAACGATGTTTCAAGAGGTCTAACACCTGGAGGGGGCATGGCGGAGTGGGATACACGCCAAAAGTCCCGGGGAAAAATCTGGATTTAACGCAAAGCAGCGTTTTAAGGGCAGAAATCACATTGAATGCTAAATTGGAGGCGTAAAGTGCTTTAAAACATCTTGCATGTGTATACATCAATCAGGTAGTGTAATTAGTGTACTGCTTCACACTGACAGACCAAACTCACTGTGTAACGCACCGCAAACAGCTGTTTGTGTAGTGACAGCCGTGCTGGACTGGTGCGCAACATGGCCAGAGTGCAGGCCGTGGCGTTTTCAAGCCCATATGGTCGCCGGGCTGTGGTAGCTCAACGATAGAACAACAGTGACTGTCCAGCTGATCAAATTTGGTCTGACCACAATGAAGCAACGACCTTATTATCTTTGGTGTGCCCCCCCCTACCCGAGACACTCGTATAGCCGGCAGTCATTGCTTCATTGTGATACGCAAGCCCCTTCACCGCGGCAAGGTAATGATCACGAAGGGGAATGGGTACATGTACATGCCTTATGTTATGTTGGTGCAGCCAGAAAAATTAGGCAGGCATGTACACGCACTAGAAAAATTAGTATAGCGGCCTTAAAAATTCAGGAATCCGCCTAGAGTCCTGGACCCTGTTAGTGGTGGCGGAGAAGGCAAGCGGCCTGCAGGCAGAGATGCTGTGTGTGGGGACTGACTTAGTCTTCGGGCGGGCAGTAGCCCTCCGGGATCCATGCCTCATTCATTTTGATAAAGGTGAGGTACTGAACACTTTTGTGACTTAGGCGACTTCTCTTCTCAGTCACAATGCCTCCAGCTGCACTGAAGCTCCTTTCTGACAGGACGCTTGCGGCAGGGCAAGAGAGAAGTTGGATGGTAAATTGTGATAGTTCTGGCCACAGGTCAAGCCTGCGCACCCAGTAGTCCAAGGGTTCATCGTCACTGCTCGCGGTGTCTACATCCACAGTTAAGGCCAGGTAGTCGGCTACCTGCCGGTCCAGGCGTTGGTGGAGGGTGGATCCGGAAGGGCTACGGCGAGGCGTTGGACTAAAGAATGTCCAACATCACCATGAGATTGCTGGAGCGTCCTGTCCTTGCCTGCGTGGACACGGGAGGAGGATTACTGGCAGTGGTACCTTTATTGCGTTGTGCTGTCACATCACCCTTAAACGCATTGTAAAGCATAATTGCCAGCTTGTTCTGCATGTGCTGCATCCTTTCCGCCTTGTGTTGAGTTGGTAACAGGTCCACCACTTTGTGCCTGTACCGAGGGTCTAGTAGCGTGGCCATCCAGTACAAGGCATTCCCCTTGAGTTTTTTGATACGGGGGTCCCTCAACAGGCTGGACAACATGAAAGCGGCCATCTGCACAAAGTCGGATCCAGACGTACTATCCATCTCCTCTTGCTCTTCCTGAGTGACGTTACGAAAGTCCTCTTCCTACCCCCAGCCACGAACAATACCACGGGAACGTGGAGCAGCACAAGCCCCCTGTGACGGCTGCTGCGGTTGTTCTTTTGCCGCCGCCCCTTCCTGCTCCACAGAAACACCTTCCTCATCATCCGAGTCTGACTCCTTCCCCACACGACTCCTCCTCTTCCTCCTCCCCCCTCTGTGCTGCCGCAGGTGTTGAGGAAACATCTGGTTCGGATGAAAATTGCTCCCACGACTCTTCCTGCCGTAACTGTTGTTCTTCATGCTCCTCCACAGCTTGATCCACCACTCTACGCACCGCACACTCCAGGAAGTAAGCGTAGGGGATCAAGTCGCTGATGGTGCCTTCAGCGCGACTCACCAGGTTGGTCACCTCCTCAAACGGCTGCATGATCCTGCATGCATTTCGCATCAGTGTCCAGTTCGGTGGCCAGAACATCCCCATCTTCCCAGATTGTGTCCTTCTACTGTAATTGTACAGGTACTGGGTGACGGGTTTCTCCTGTTCTAGCAAGCGAGAGAACATGAGCAGGGTCGAATTCCAGCGAGTCGGGCTATCGCATATCAAGCGCCTCACCGGCAAGTTGTTTCTCTGCTGAATGCCTGCAAAGCGTGCCATGGCCGTGTAAGACAGCCTGAAATGCCCACACAACTTCCTGGCCTGCTTCAGGACGTTCTCTAAGCCTGGGTACTTTGACACAAATCTTTGAACGACCAGATTCAGCACATGTGCCATGCAGGGTACATGTGTCAGCTTTCCCAAATTCAAAGCAGAAAGGAGATTGCTGCAGTTGTCACACACCACGTTGCCGATCTCCAGCTGGTGCGGGGTCAGCCATTGCTCCACCTCTTTGTTAAGAGCAGCCAGGAGAGCTGGTCCAGTGTGACTCTCCGCTTTGAGGCAAGACATGTCTAAAATGGCGTGACACCGTCGTACCTGGCATGCAGCGTAGGCTCTGGGGAGATGGGGCTGTGTAGCTGGAGAGGAGGAGATGGCAGCACCACTAGAGTTGAACTGCCACTCGGGGAAAGGAGGATGAGGAGGATGACAGCGAAGAGGATGTAGCAGGAGGAGAAGGAGAGGAGGTGGCAGGAGGCCTGCCAGCAAACCGTGGAGGTGTCACAAGTTGGTCCGCTGCGCAGCCACGTACTCCCTGCTTGCCATCGGTCACCAGGTTGACCCACTGGGCTGTGTACGTAATGTAGCGGCCCTGCCCGTGCTTGGCAGACCAGACATCCGTGGTCAGGTGGACCCTTGACCCAACACTCTTTGCCAGAGATGACACCACTTGCCTCTCAACTTCACAGTACAGTTTGGGTATGGCGTTTTTAGAAAAATAATTGCGGCCTGGTATCTTCGACTGCGGTGTCCCAATGGCCACAAATTTATGGAAAGTCTCAGACTCCACCAGCTTGTATGGTAATAGCGGGCAAGAGGGTGACTGGCAGAAATTGGCTTCTTCCGCTTAAAGACTTCCTTCACTGACACCTGGCTGCTGTGGGCAGAGGAGCAGGAACCGCTCAAGGGCAGAGGCGGTGTGGAGGAGGGTGGCTGTGAAGGTGCAAGGGAGAAAGCAGCTGAAGATGCTGCACCTGAAGGAGGAAGAGGAGGCGGAGGGTGGCTTGTCTTTTGGGTGTTGCTTTTCCTCAGGTGTTCTTGCCATTGCTGTTTGTGCCTTTTCTCCAGGTGCCTTCGTAAGGCACTTGTCCCTACATGAGTGTTGGCCTTTCCATGGCTTAATTTTTGGAGGCAGAGACAACAGATGGCTTTGCTCTGATCTGAGGCACACACGGTAAAAAATGTTCAAAATGCTGAGCCCCCTGGGGTGATGGCACTATGGTGGCATCAGCAGTTGATGTTGAAGGGCATGTTGGCTGGCTGTCCATAGCTGGCGATACATGGCGCCTGACACTGTCACCAGCTGTTTCTGTGGAGCAGCTCCCTCTGATTCTTTCAGGGACTCATCTCCTCCTACTCCTCTCTGACTCACCCTCTGAACTGTCCCCCTGGTCATCTCCTCTATTGGGAACATACATGGCATCCGTATAATCGTCATCATCATCCTGCCCAGCTTCGCTTTCCTCAAACACCTCCAAAACTGCACCAACACCAGGTACTTCATCATCCCCCTCCTCACAAGTTACGTCCATAGTATCGCCACCTAACTCAGACGTATGAGGTGGTGTAACTTGCTTAGCGCCTTCATCTTGTTGTAGCAGTATTGGCTGTGAATCAGTGATTTACACACAAAATTACTCCTGCGAAGTGTCAAATGCAGCGGATGTGGTGCTTGTAGTAGCGCTGGTTAGAGTTGGGCCGAACGGTTCGCCTGCGAACGGTTCCATGCGGACTTCCGTGGTTCGCGTTCGCGTCCCGCAGGCGAACGTTTGCGGAAGTTCGGTTCGCCCCATAATGCATCATGGAGGGTCAACTTTGACCCTCTACATCACAGTCAGCAGGCCCAGTGTAGCCAATTAGGCTACACTAGCCCCTGGAGCCCCACCCCCCTTATATAAGGCAGGCAGCGGCGGCCATTACGGTCACTCGTGTGCCTGCATTAGTGAGAGTAGGGCGAGCTGCTGCAGACTGTCTCTCATAGGGAAAGATTAGTTAGGCTTAGCTTGTTCCTGGCTGCATAACTGTTCTGTGAACCCACCACTGCATACCTGTACTGTGAACCTACCGAACCCACCACTGCATACCTGTTCATTGAACCCACCACTGCATACCTGTTCAGTGAACCTGCCACTGCATACCTGTTCTGTTCAGTGGACCCGCCACTGTAAACCTGTTCAGTGAACCCGCCACTGCATACCTGTTGTGTTCAGTGAACCTGCCACTGCATACCTGTTCTGTGAACCCGCCACTGCATACCTGTTCTGTTCAGTGGACCCGCCACTGTATACCTGTTCTGTTCAGTGGACCCGCCACTGTATACCTGTTCTGTTCAGTGGACCCGCCACTGTAAACCTGTTCAGTGAACCCGCCACTGCATACCTGTTGTGTTCAGTGAACCCGCCACTGCATACCTGTTGTGTTCAGTGGACCCGCCACTGTATACCTGTTCAGTGAACCCGCCACTGCATACCTGTTGTGTTCAGTGAACCTGCCACTGCATACCTGTTCTGTTCAGTGGACCCGCCACTGTATACCTGTTCAGTGAACCCGCCACTGCATACCTGTTGTGTTCAGTGAACCCGCCACTGCATACCTGTTCTGTGAACCCACCACTGCATACCTGTTCTGTTCAGTGGACCCGCCACTGTATACCTGTTCAGTGAACCCGCCACTGCATACCTGTTGTGTTCAGTGAACCCGCCACTGTATACCTGTTCTGTTCAGTGAACCCGCCACTGTATACCTGTTCTGTTCAGTGAACCCGCCACTGCATACCTGTTGTGTTCAGTGGACCCGCCACTGCATACCTGTTGTGTTCAGTGGACCCGCCACTGCATACCTGTTGTGTTCAGTGGACCCGCCACTGTATACCTGTTCAGTGAACCCACCACTGCATACCTGTTCTGTTCAGTGGACCCGCCACTGTATACCTGTTCTGTTCAGTGAACCCGCCACTGTATACCTGTTCAGTGAACCCGCCACTGCATACCTGTTGTGTTCAGTGAACCCGCCACTGTATACATGTTCTGTTCAGTGAACCCGCCACTGCATACCTGTTGTGTTCAGTAAACCCGCCACTGTATACCTGTACTGTTCAGTGAACCCGCCACTGTATACCTGTACTGTTCAGTGAACCCGCCACTGTATACCTGTTCTGTTCAGTGAACCCACCGCATCAGTGCGCATACCTGTGCAGTTAAGTGAACTCACCTACCTACGTGAGTGCACGCAGTGTGATATACCACTCTGTGCATACCCGATATGGACAAAACAGGTAGAGGAAGAGGTAGTGCCAGAGCCAGAGGAAGGCCACCCGGCAGGTCTGCGCGAGGTCGTGTAAATGTAATTTCGTGTGGACCTGGCTCACAGTACAGTGCTCGGAAGAAGGCACGTCCCATCACCTCCCAAGATTGTCAGGACGTGGTTGAGCATTTAGCGACACAGAACACCTCATCTTGCTCAGCCACCAGCGCTACTACTAGCACCACTTCCGCTGCATTTGACACTTCGCAAGAATTATTTAGTGTTGAAATCACTGATGCACAGCCATTGTTGTTACAGCCAGATGAATTTTCACCAGCTCATATGTCTGAGTTACGCGGCAACATTATGGCTGTAACGAGTAAGGAGGATGAAGGACCTACTGATGGTGCATGTTTGGATTTTTCTGAGGCAAGCGAAGCTGGGCAGGATGATTACGATGATGACGATGATAGGGATCCTCTGTATGTTCCCAATAGAGGAGATGAAGAGGGGGACAGTTCAGAGGGGGAGTCAGAGAGTAGTAGGAGGAGAGAAGTTGCTGAAAGAAGCTGGGGCAGCTCTTCGTCAGAAACAGCTGGTGGCAGTGTCCGGCACCATGTATCGCCACCTATGTACAGCCAGCCAACTTGCCCTTCAGCATCAGCTGCTGAGGTCCCCATAGTGCCCACATCCCAGGGTGGCTCAGCGGTGTGGAAATTTTTTAATGTGTGTGCCTCAGATCGGACCAAAGCCATCTGTTCGCTCTGCCAACAAAAATTGAGCCGTGGAAAGGCCAACACTCACGTAGGGACAAGTGCCTTACGAAGGCACCTGGAGAAAAGGCACAAACAGCAATGGGATGGCCACCTGAGCAAAAGCAGCAGCAGCACACAAAAGAAAAGTCACCCTCCTTCTCCTCTTCCTCCTTCAGGTGCATCATCTGCTTCTGCCGCTTTCTCCCTTCCACCTTCACAGGCACCCTCCTCCACTCCGCCTCTGCCCTTGAGCGCTTCCTGCTCCTCTGCCCACAGCAGCAGTCAGGTGTCCGTGAAGGAAATGTTTGAGCGGAAGAAGCCAATTTCGGCCAGTCACCCCCTTGCCCGGCGTCTGACAGCTGGCGTGGCGGAACTGTTAGCTCGCCAGCTGTTACCATACCGGCTGGTGGGCTCTGAGGCCTTCCGTAAATTTGTGGCCATTGGAACACCGCAGTGGAAGATGCCAGGCCGCACTTATTTTTCGAGAAAGGCCATACCCCAACTGCACCGTGAAGTTGAGACTGAGAGGCAAGTGGTGTCATCTCTTGCGAAGAGCGTTGGGTCAAGGGTCCACCTGACCACGGATGCCTGGTCTGCCAAGCACGGGCAGGGCCGCTACATTACGTACACAGCCCATTGGGTCAACCTGGTGGTGAACGATGGCAAGCAGGGCGCAGCGGACCAAATTGTGACACCTCCACGGTTTGCAGGCAGGCCTCCTGCCACCTCCTCTCCTCCTGCTACATGCTCTTCGCGGTCCTCCTCCTCCTTGGCTGAGTGGCAGTTCTCCTCTCCAGCTACACAGCCCCAGCTCCGCAGGGCCTATGCTGCATGCCAGGTACGACGGTGTCACGCCATCTTAGACATGTCTTGTCTCAAAGCGGAGAGTCACTCTGGAGCAGCTCTCCTGGCTGCTCTTAAGAAACAGGTGGATGAGTGGCTGACCCCGCACCACCTGGAGATAGGCAACGTGGTGTGCGACAACGGCAGCAATCTGCTTGCCGCTTTGCATATGGGGAAGCTGACACACATACCCTGCATGGCACATGTCATGAATCTAGTGGTTCAAAGATTTGTGGCAAAGTACCCTGGCTTAGCGAATGTCCTGAAGCAGGCCAGGAAGTTCTGTGGGCATTTGAGGCGGTCTTACACAGCCATGGCACGCTTTGCGGAAATTCAGCGGAAAAACAACATGCCGGTGAGACGCCTGATTTGCGATAGCCCGACTCGCTGGAATTCGACCCTGCTCATGTTCTCCCGCCTGCTAGAACAGAAGAAAGCCGTCACCCAGTACCTCTACAACTACAGTAGAATGAAACAGTCTGGGAAGATGGGGATGTTCTGGCCCAACAACTGGACACTGATGAAAAATGCATGCAGGCTCATGCGGCCGTTTGAGGAGGTGACCAACCTGGTGAGCCGCAGTGAGGGCACCATCAGCAACTTAATTCCCTACGCTTACTTCTTGGAGCGTGCTGTGCGTAGAGTGGCGGATGAAGCTGCGAATGAGCGTGACCAGGAACCGTTACGGCAGGAACAGGCATGGGACCAATTTTCATCAGACCCAGCTGTTTCCTCAACACCTGCGGCAGCACAGAGGGGGGAGGAGGAGGAAGTAGAGAAGTCGTGTGCAGAAGACGAGTCAGACTCAGAGGATGATGAGCAAGGTGTTTCTTTGGGGGAGGAGGAGGAGGAGGGGACGGCGGCAGGAGAACAACCGCAGCAGGCGTCGCAGGGGGCTTGTGCTGCTCAACCATCCCGTGGTATTGTTCGCGGCTGGGGGGAGGAGGTTGACTTACGTGACGTCACTGAGGAAGAGCAAGAGGAGATGGAGGGTACTGGATCCGACTTTGTGCAGATGTCGTCTTTTATGCTGTCCTGCCTGTTGAGGGATCCCCGTATAAAAAACCTCAAGGGGAATGAGCTGTACTGGGTGGCCACACTACTAGACCCTCGGTACAGGCACAAAGTGGCGGACCTGTTACCAACTCACCTGAAGGTGGAAAGGATGCAGCACATGCAGAACCAGATATCAACTATGCTTTACAATGCCTTTAAGGGTGATGTGACAGCACAACGCCAGCAAGGTACCACTGCCACTAATCCTCCTCCCGTGTCCACGCAGTCAAAGACGGGACGCTCCAGCGATCTCATGGTGATGTCGGACATGCGGACGTTCTTTAGTCCAACGCCTCGCCGTAGCCCTTCCGGATCCACCCTCCACCAACGCCTGGAACGGCAGGTAGCCGACTACCTGGCCTTAAGTGTGGATGTAGACACTGCTGTTAACAGCGATGAGGAACCCTTGAACTACTGGGTGCGCAGGCTTGACCTGTGGCCAGAGCTGTCCCAATTTGCCATCCAACTTCTCTCCTGCCCTGCCGCAAGCGTCCTGTCAGAAAGGACCTTCAGCGCAGCTGAAGGCATTGTCACAGAGAAGAGAAGTCGCCTAAGTCACAAAAGTGTTAAGTACCTCACCTTTATCAAAATGAATGAGGCATGGATCCCGGAGGGCTGCTGCCCGCCCCAAGACTAAGTCAGTCCCCGCACACACAGCATCTCTGCCTGCACGCCATGTGACTGGCTGCCTGGCCTGCCCCAAGAAGACTAAGTCGCTCCCAGTCCCTCCACACAGCATGTCTGCCTGCAGGCCGCTTGACTACCTTCTCCGCCACCACCAAAAGGTCCGGGACTCCAGGCGGATTGCTGAATTTTTTAAAAGATAGAAGACCGAGAGCCCAATATAGTGTAATATGTATTTATAGGAATGGAAGTTTAAATGACATGTAAGTAATATACTCACAAACCAGGGTTGCCACTGAAGCAACCACTGTAAAGGCAGGTGGGGAGAACAAGCCTGTCCCCACTCAGGAGTAAAACGTCGCTCTCTGCGGATAGAGGATTTTTAGGGTGGGTCACCCTTCCACCAAGGGTGGACTTCTGAATACTTGCAGGTGTACAGAGGCGCCGGGAGTATAAAAATGGCTAAAAAGTTTAAAATGTTTTGGTTGCGGCGGTGGACCGACTAACCACAAACGGACAACAAAGCTGTTGATTTTCAAAAATAGATATACATAATTTATTCAATTGCTCCCAATAAAGTCGCAACGCGTTTCACGGGCAAAGAGACCCGCTTCTTCAGGCAATAAAAGACAGGAGCAACAACACTGAAAATGACAGAGATACAAAGCAGACATCAGTATACTGTGTGTGGTACAGTTGTATGGGTGTATTGAATTGTATGCATATATAGTTTCTAAGGTATAAATGATGCTATCACAACAATACTATTACTGGAGTGACTGATGTTCAACCTATTGGTACCAGGGTATGTGTAAAAATAGTGTGCCTCAGTAGTAATATTACACGTGGGAAAAAAAAAAAAAAAAAAAACTATTCGTGGGCTTATGCTGTTTGAGTGGGGAATCAAATTGTTCAATGTTGGAGTGACTTATAGCAAGATGAGGTGAAACAAGTGTCTAAAACTGATGATAAAGAGTAAGAAACTTACCAGCGTCTGGTCTGGTTGATGCTTGGCACCTCTGTGCCGGTATGACATGTTTGCGGGGTTTATAAGTGAACAGGGCTACGGAGGATATGAAGGGGGTGGGGCTGTGGGGGCTGTTTGAATTATGTGGCCAATGCGGAGGGGCTGGGCGGGGACCTGATGACTGATGTGATGAGCGTGCTGTGTGATTCGGATAGGCGGAGGTGTGCGGGGAATTATGGGGCGAGTGTGACGTGGCAGGGTAGTTGTGCGCATGTGCGCATTACGTTCCGTTACGTTATGCGGAGAGTGTGGAGCGCATCTCACACTTCCGCATGTAACGTGGGGAAGTAAACAGAGGGGAGGGGCGAGGGTGGAGTAGAGGGCTGATTGCCCGATTACAATACATATGCGTATTGTCCATTGAGGATTGGCTATTTTGTAAGGGATATGCGGATGAATGAAATTAAAACTTCTAAGTTGCGTATGAAGCTTTCCTATCTAGTGGTGCTGTCTGGAGAGCGTGGCTGCCCTCCAGTGATTGTTCCATGCAATAGTTTATAACAGACATATATTTATAAATATAAATATTAGTATAAAACAGAATCACTGCTGTATAACAATAATATATTAAAGCAAAAATAAAATATCCATAGTGACAATTCATTCTACAGGACTGGAGTCGTGTATATTTGACACTAGCAAACAGAAAAAGTATACATATGTGTGCACCTCAGTATCAAATTACATTTGGGTACATCTGTGTGTTGTTTATCAGTTAAAAGACATCACCATAACAGTGTTCTGATTATTATGACCATAAAACTGTCTACAATAGGCTAGCATTTTTGATTAAAATATGACATAAAAATCATATGAACATAAATATACAGTACAGTTTACATTTAAAAGTCAGGATGACTACTTCATAAAAAGAGAGGACGGCTAAAAATTGAGATATATAGAGGGGTGGTATATTAATAAATTTTTTCCAGCTGTTCATTAAGGCCTCCTGGAGAGATTGATTTTAGGATTTGAATCCAGTACATTTCCCGTGCTTTGAGGAGCTCAAACGAGTTGAATCGGTTATGTGGAATTGTGTCAATGAGTGTAATGTGAAAAAGTTCCGGAATGCTGTCGTGGTGGGTGGTGAAGTGTCGTGATACGCTGTGTAGAGGATATTTTTTGATTATATTCCTTTTATGTTGTCCAATTCTTGATCTCGCTAGTTGAGTGGTTCTGCCCACATACTGGAGCTGGCATGGGCATGTGATGATGTAGATTACATATTTCGATTCGCAGTTAAGATGATGTTTGATTTGGTACTCTGTTTTAGTGACATGGGATTGGAATATCGTGGTCTGATGAATAAAACTACAGGCTAAACATTTTTTATGGTTACAAGGACCTGATCCCATAGGGGAGTCTATTGGGATGTGTGGCAGGGGGTTTTGGGGTGTGCGTAACTTGCTCGGAGCCAAAATACCCCGCAGATTAGGGGCCCGTTTGTAGGTGACAGCTGGTTTTGGGGTCAGGATGGGACGGAGGTGGGGATCCTGTAATAGGATTTCCCACCTCTTATTAAGTATGTTACGGATGGACGAGTGTTGAGCACTGTATTTTGTGATGAACCGAGGTACATCGCAGGTCTGGGAGTTAGTGGTGGGGAGTGAGGGTTTATGAATCTTGGCTTTCTGTTGTGCATCTCTCAGTAGTTTTTTGGGGTATCTGCGGTCTGTGAATTTTTTGGTTAGGATTTTTGATTGGGTATTATACATCTGTATCTCTGTACAATTACGGAATATCCTTCTATATTGGCTATAAGGGGTGTTTCTAGTCCAGGGGCGATGGTGAAAGCTATTGTAATGTATGTAGTTATTAGCATCAACTGGTTTAAAGAACGTTTTGGTTAATATGCGGGAGGAGTATGTGTATAGAACAAGATCTAAAAATTCTATGGAAATGGGGTCAAAGTGAAAAGTGAACTGTAGGCCTGCTGGATTTGAGTTGAGGAAGTCTAAAAAGGACGGGATCAGGTTGCTGGGGCCTTTCCAAATAAAGATTAGGTCGTCGATATATATATCTTTTGTAAAATATGATGTTGTTAGTGAAAGGGTTATCATTGTACATTTTTAACTGTTCCAGGGATAATGTACAATGATAACCCTTTCACTAACAACATCATATTTTACAAAAGATATATCGACGACCTAATCTTTATTTGGAAAGGCCCCAGCAACCTGATCCCGTCCTTTTTAGACTTCCTCAACTCAAATCCAGCAGGCCTACAGTTCACTTTTCACTTTGACCCCATTTCCATAGAATTTTTAGATCTTGTTCTATACACATACTCCTCCCGCATATTAACCAAAACGTTCTTTAAACCAGTTGATGCTAATAACTACATACATTACAATAGCTTTCACCATCGCCCCTGGACTAGAAACACCCCTTATAGCCAATATAGAAGGATATACCGTAATTGTACAGAGATACAGATGTATAATACCCAATCAAAAATCCTAACCAAAAAATTCACAGACCGCAGATACCCCAAAAAACTACTGAGAGATGCACAACAGAAAGCCAAGATTCATAAACCCTCACTCCCCACCACTAACTCCCAGACCTGCGATGTACCTCGGTTCATCACAAAATACAGTGCTCAACACTCGTCCATCCGTAACATACTTAATAAGAGGTGGGAAATCCTATTACAGGATCCCCACCTCCGTCCCATCCTGACCCCAAAACCAGCTGTCACCTACAAACGGGCCCCTAATCTGCGGGGTATTTTGGCTCCGAGCAAGTTACGCACACCCCAAAACCCCCTGCCACACATCCCAATAGACTCCCCTATGGGATCAGGTCCTTGTAACCATAAAAAATGTTTAGCCTGTAGTTTTATTCATCAGACCACGATATTCCAATCCCATGTCACTAAAACAGAGTACCAAATCAAACATCATCTTAACTGCGAATCGAAATATGTAATCTACATCATCACATGCCCATGCCAGCTCCAGTATGTGGGCAGAACCACTCAACTAGCGAGATCAAGAATTGGACAACATAAAAGGAATATAATCAAAAAATATCCTCTACACAGCGTATCACGACACTTCACCACCCACCACGACAGCATTCCGGAACTTTTTCACATTACACTCATTGACACAATTCCACATAACCGATTCAACTCGTTTGAGCTCCTCAAAGCACGGGAAATGTACTGGATTCAAATCCTAAAATCAATCTCTCCAGGAGGCCTTAATGAACAGCTGGAAAAAATTTATTAATATACCACCCCTCTATATATCTCAATTTTTAGCCGTCCTCTCTTTTTATGAAGTAGTCATCCTGACTTTTAAATGTAAACTGTACTGTATATTTATGTTCATATGATTTTTATGTCATATTTTAATCAAAAATGCTAGCCTATTGTAGACAGTTTTATGGTCATAATAATCAGAACACTGTTATGGTGATGTCTTTTAACTGATAAACAACACACAGATGTACCCAAATGTAATTTGATACTGAGGTGCACACATATGTATACTTTTTCTGTTTGCTAGTGTCAAATATACACGACTCCAGTCCTGTAGAATGAATTGTCACTATGGATATTTTATTTTTGCTTTAATATATTATTGTTATACAGCAGTGATTCTGTTTTATACTAATATTTATATTTATAAATATATGTCTGTTATAAACTATTGCATGGAACAATCACTGGAGGGCAGCCACGCTCTCCAGACAGCACCACTAGATAGGAAAGCTTCATACGCAACTTAGAAGTTTTAATTTCATTCATCCGCATATCCCTTACAAAATAGCCAATCCTCAATGGACAATACGCATATGTATTGTAATCGGGCAATCAGCCCTCTACTCCACCCTCGCCCCTCCCCTCTGTTTACTTCCCCACGTTACATGCGGAAGTGTGAGATGCGCTCCACACTCTCCGCATAACGTAACGGAACGTAATGCGCACATGCGCACAACTACCCTGCCACGTCACACTCGCCCCATAATTCCCCGCACACCTCCGCCTATCCGAATCACACAGCACGCTCATCACATCAGTCATCAGGTCCCCGCCCAGCCCCTCCGCATTGGCCACATAATTCAAACAGCCCCCACAGCCCCACCCCCTTCATATCCTCCGTAGCCCTGTTCACTTATAAACCCCGCAAACATGTCATACCGGCACAGAGGTGCCAAGCATCAACCAGACCAGACGCTGGTAAGTTTCTTACTCTTTATCATCAGTTTTAGACACTTGTTTCACCTCATCTTGCTATAAGTCACTCCAACATTGAACAATTTGATTCCCCACTCAAACAGCATAAGCCCACGAATAGTTTTTTTTTTTTTTTTTTTTCCCACGTGTAATATTACTACTGAGGCACACTATTTTTACACATACCCTGGTACCAATAGGTTGAACATCAGTCACTCCAGTAATAGTATTGTTGTGATAGCATCATTTATACCTTAGAAACTATGTATGCATACAATTCAATACACCCATACAACTGTACCACACACAGTATACCGATGTCTGCTTTGTATCTCTGTCATTTTCAGTGTTGTTGCTCCTGTCTTTATTGCCTGAAGAAGCGGGTCTCTTTGCCCGTGAAACGCGTTGCGACTTTATTGGGAGCAATTGAATAAATTATGTATATCTATTTTTGAAAATCAACAGCTTTGTTGTCCGTTTGTGGTTAGTCGGTCCACCGCCGCAACCAAAACATTTTAAACTTTTTAGCCATTTTTATACTCCCGGCGCCTCTGTACACCTGCAAGTATGCTGAATTTTTTAGGCCGCTGCTAGCAGCGGCCGCTGTAATAATTTTTCTGGCTGCACTGCGGGCAGCTGCAACAACAAAAGAAAAGTCATGTACATGCGCCCATTCCCCTTCGTGATCATTACCTTGCCGTGGTGAAGGGGCTTGCGTATCACAATGAAGCAATGACCGGCGCCTAGATAAGTGTCTCGGGGGGCACACAAAAGATAATAAGGTCGTTGCTTCATTGTGGTCAGACCAAATTTAATCAGCTGGACAGTCACTGTTCTGTCATTCAGCTACATCAGCCAGGCGACCATATGGGCTGTAAAGCCACCAAAACCTGCACTCTCGCCATGGTGCGCACCAGTCCAGCATGGCCGTCACTACACAAACAGCTGTTTGCGGTGCGTTACACGGTAGGTTTGGTGTGTCAGTGTGAAGCAGTACCTTAATTACACTACCTGATTGATGTATACACATGCAAGATGTTTTAAAGCACTTTAGGCCTGTCATTTAGCATTCAATGTGATTTCTGCTCTTAAAACGCTGCTTTGCGTCAAATCCAGATTTTTCCCGGGGACTTTTGGCGTGTATCCCACTCTGCCATGCCCCCCTCCAGGTGTTAGACCCCTTGAAACATCGTTTCCATCACTTTTGTGGCCAGCAAAAATTTTTTTTTACAAAGTTCGCCTCCCCATTGAAGTCTATTGCGGTTCGCGAACTTTTCCGCGAACCGAACGTTCCGCGGAAGTTCACGAACCCGGTTCGCGAACCTAAAATCGGAGGTTCAGCCCAACTCTAGCGCTGGTGGCTGTGGGAGATGTGTTCTGTGTTAAATAGTCAACCACGTCCTGACAATCTTGGGAAGTGATGGGACGTGCCTTCTTCTGAGCACTGTACTTTGGGACAGGGCTGCACGAAATCACATCAACACGACCTCGCACAGACCTGCCAGTGCCAGGTGGCCTTCCTCTGGGTCTGCCTCTACCTCTTCCTCTACCTGTTTTGTCAGTTTTGTCCATATCGGGGGGGGGGGGGGGGATGAAGTGGTAGATAGGTAGCTGCCCCCCAGTATAGGTTAGATAGGTAGATGCCCCCCAGTATAGGTTAGATAGGTAGATGCCCCCCTGTATAGGTTAGATTAGGTAGCTGCCCCCTCAGTATAGGTTAGATTAGGTAGCTGCCCCCCAGGTTAGATAGGTAGGTGCCCCCCAGTATAGGTTAGATAGGTAGCTGTCCCCAGTATAGGTTAGATAGGTAGCTGCCCAGTATAGGTTAGATTAGGTAGCTGCCCCCCAGTATAGGTTAGATTAGGTAGGTGCCCCCCAGTATAGGTTAGATTAGGTAGGTGCCCCCCAGGATAGGTTAGATAGGTAGCTGCCCCCCAGGATAGGTTAGATAGGTAGCTGCCCCAGTATAGGTTAGATTAGGTAGGTGCCCTCCAGTATAGGTTAGATTAGGTAGGTGCCCCCCAGGATAGGTTAGATAGGTAGGTGCCCCAGTGTAGGTTAGATTAGGTAGGTGCCCCCCAGTATAGGTTAGATTAGGTAGGTGCCCCCCAGGATAGGTAGGTGCCCCCCAGGATAGGTAGGTGCCCCCCAGGATAGGTTAGATAGGTAGGTGCCCCCCAGGATAGGTTAGATAGGTAGCTGCCCCAGTATAGGTTAGATTAGGTAGGTGCCCCCAGGATAGGTTAGATTAGGTAGGTGCCCCCCAGGATAGGTTAGATAGGTAGGTGCCCCCCAGGATAGGTTAGATAGGTAGTTGCCCCAATATAGAATAGGTAGGTGCCCCCCATGATGGAGGGGGGAGCTGCAGCCGCAGGGAGGGCAGCCCGACCTCTCCCTCCCTTCCATTCCCCGGGCCGCCCTCCGTGCGATCTACCCTCGGACTGCAGAGTAATGCAACAGGGAAGCGCTATAGAAAACTACTCACCTCCCTGGTTCCGATCGCTTGTCTCTCGCCGCCAGTCTCCTCTCTCTGCATAGACGCTGATACATACACACGCTGCTTCCTGTTTAGCCGGAAGCAGCGTGTGTGTGTATCAGCGTCTATGGAGAGATGAGACTGGCGGCGAGAGAGCAGCGATCGGAACCAGGGAGGTGAGTGGTTTTCTATAGCGCTTCCCTGCTGCATTACTCTGCAGTCCGAGGGGAGATCGCACGGAGGGTGGCCCGGGGAGTGGAAGGGAGGGAGAGGTCGGGCTGCCCTCAACGCGGCTCCCCCCTCCATCACAGCGCCCCCTCCCAGCAGCGCTCAGGGCGGCGGCACGGGCTGCATGGCCGTAGAAACGGCCCTGGGTATATGCTGTGATGAGGTGGTTTCACTGAACACAACAGCTAGGGATATGCTGTGAAGAGGTGGTTTCACTAAACACAACAGTCAGGTCTATGCTGTGATGAGGTGCTTTCACTGAACACAACAGTCAGGTATATGCTGTAATGAGGTGGTTTCACTGAACACAACAGTCAGGTCTATGCTGCGATGAGGCGGGTTCACTGAACACAACAGTCAGGTCTATGCTGTGATGAGGCGGGTTCACTGAACACAATAGTCAGGTCTATGCTGCGATGAGGCGGGTTCACTGAACACAAAAGCTAGGTATATGCTGTGATGAGGTGGGTTCACTGAACACAACAGTCAGGTATATGCTGTGATGAGGTGGGTTCACTGAACACAAAAGCTAGGTATATGCTGTGATGAGGTGGGTTCACTGAACACAACAGTCAGGTATATGCTGTGATGAGGTGGGTTCACTGAACAAAACAGTCAGGTATATGCTGTGATGAGGTGGGTTCACTGAACACAACAGTCAGGTATATTCTATGATGAGGTTCTTTCACTGAACACAACAGCTAGGGATATGCTGTGAAGAGGTGGTTTCACTGAACACAACAGCTAGGTATATGCTGTGATGGTGGTTTCACTGAACGCAACAGTCAGGTATATGCTGTGATGAGGCGGGTTCACTGAACACAACAGTTAGGTAAAGGTATATGCTGTGATTAGGTTGTTTCACTGAACACAACAGTCAGGTATATGCTGTGATTAGGTCGGTTCAATGAACACAACAGTTAGGTCTATACTGTGATGAGGTGGGTTCACTGAACACAAAAGCTAGGTATATGCTGTGAAGAGGTGGTTTCACTGAACACAACAGCTAGGTATATTCTTATTTCAAAAGCTATACAGTGTATGTGTATATATATATATATATATATATATATATATATATTATATATATATATATATATATATATATATATATATATATATATATGCATGCTTATTTCAAAAGCGGTCCATGATTGGCCTGGGCTGGCAGTGGCACACAGACAGTATGAATTACAAAAGCTGTCTATACAACAACACAAGTGTCACAGTGACACACAGAAAAAAAAATCACAAGATCAGGACTAGCTCTCAATAGAGCTGTTGTGGGGTGCTATTATAGCAATAAGATTCAGCCAGGAGCAAGCTAACAAGCCAAGAGCCTAACTAATCTTTGCCTAGGAGAAACAGTCTGCAGCAGCTCTCCCTACTCTCACTATTGCAGGCACACGAGTGAGTGTAATGGCCGGCCGAGCCTGCCTTATATAACGGGGGGAGTGGCTCCAGGACTGAGTGTAGCCTGATTGGCTACAATGTGCCTGCTGACTGTGATGTAGAGGGTCAAAGTTGACCCTAATGGAGCATTATGGGGCGAATTGAACTTCTGGGAAAGTTCGCCTTCGCCGGCGAAGGCGAACCACCCAAAGTTCACCTGCAACCGTTCGGACCATCTCTAACCACCTCTGCCAATAATCTAGCTTGTGTACAGTGCCAGCGTTCAGCCTAATAAATCGATTTGACTGAGAGCCAGTGCTGCTCGGACACCCCTTTTCAAAATCCGAGTCTGATCCGGATACCCAGATATCCGATCAGGGTCGGATATCCGAGTTCAAACTTTTGCAATCTGAATCGGATATCCGACCTCAGTATCCGGGGTATCCAGCCGGATTCGGATATCCGGATAGCAAAACCGGAAGAGGCCTTTAAATTGCTTTTAAAATGTTTTTTTTTTTTTTAGTGTAAATGAGTTATGTAACATCATTTTTTTTAAAAAAGGGAAACACTGATGATGTGGGGACTTAAAATACCCCCCCCCCAAAAAAAAAATGTTTGTCAATTAACATCAGGACTAGGTTGCAGACAGCGCTCGTGCAGCCCACATTGTGTCCAAAGTCCAACCGCACAACTGGGACATGGCTATTTTCAGCCCAGACACCTCAAAAAAAATTACATAGCAATTGTGTTTTGGGTTAAATATAGGTGGTATCAGCACAGCAGCAGTGGCCTGAGGCACCCTGGTGGTGTGAGCAGCACAAGCAGCAGGAGTAAGGTAATGCAGCAGCAGCAGCAGGTGTAACGTCTGCCTGACTTGGCACTTTGCACCTGGAACTTTGCATGTGGCACTTGTCACAAGCCAAGTGCAAAGTGGCAAGTGCAAACTGCCATGTGCAAAGTGCCAAATGCAAAGTGTGGAGTGACAAACAGCAGAGGAGAAGACACTATTGCACACTAACTGTCACACTGGCACTGCTCACAGCACAGCAGTTCTGTAGTAAGCTAACACAGTAGTACTACTACTCTAACAACTACTAGCACTGACTGCAGTACTACAGTACTAACTACATAATAACACAGTAATCCTATTACCTAACCTAACCTATACTGTAGCTAAGGCTGGCTGGCCGGCCGGCCAGCAGGCAGCAGCTGGCAGCAGCTGGCCTGGTCTGTGCACAGCACGCAAAGACACATAGCAGCTGCCGCACACACTCTGACTGTCACTGAATGAAATCAAGCTAGCTACCTAATCTATATATACTGTAAAATCGTGTGTGCGCGCGCTGCGATCACTCAAAAAACGACTTGACCGATTTGAACGAAACTTGGTATACAGATCCCTTACTACCTGGGATGATATGTTCTGGGGGTCTTGCATCCCCCCTGCACACCTGGGCGGAGCTACAAACAGCAAATCAGATTTCACCCATTCATTATTATTATTATTATTTGTAATGATCAGTGATGTATCTGATAAACAGAACGAGCTCTAACAGCACAATAGTCAGTACTTCCTCATACCGTGCGGCGGCAAAGTGGTAGCTGGAGGACCAGCGACGCAGATCTGCATCGCCAGGTGCCTCCCTAATGAATCAGGAAAGGCCGCTCGCGCGAGCGGCCGTTTCCTGTTAGATCACGGAGCGGGTCTCCGTGAATAGCCTGTGAGCAGCTGATTGCGGCTCGCAGACTAAATGTAAACGTAGGAGACATTTGTCTCCTTTGTTTACATTGTACGGCGCTGCTGCGCAGCAGCGCCGTAAGGCAGATCGGCGATCCCCGGCCAATCAGTGGCCGGGGATCGTCACCATGTGACAGGGGACAGCCTGTCACTGGCTGCACAGGACGAATAGCGTCCTGTGCAGCCCGGATCACCAGGGGTGAGAGGGAGGAGAGGGAGGGGGGAATTTCGCCGCGGAGGGGGGCTTTGAGGTGCCCCCCCCCCGAAACATGCCAGCCAGGAGGAGCGATCAGACCCCCCTGCACATCATCCCCATAGGGGGGGAAAAAGGGGGGTGATCTGATCGCTCTGCGCAGAGGCGGGACAAGGTCCTCCAGCACCCAAGGCTGAGACACCAAAGTGCGCCCCTCCATCCCTGCCACCCCAGCCGTCACACACTGATTGCAATTAGACTAAGAGGTGCCACAGGGCCCACAACCTCCCCAACACCTTAATATCTAGTTATCTGGCTTGCAGTCACTGCTATGTATCCCCTTTTCTTATTTCTTTCTGCTTCCAACACAATTAGGAATGACAGCTGAATGAATTGTGTGCCCCCTCCTACACTGCGCCCTGAGGCTGGAGCCTCTCCAGCCTATGCCTCGGCCCGGCCCTGACTCTGCGTGCCAGCTGATCTGTGCTGGGGGCTGCAGAGCCCACCCAGCACAGATCACAAAAAATAGCGCTGGTCCTTAAGGGGGGGTAAAGGCTGGGTCATCAAGTGGTTAAGTGTGATCACACGTGATTTGGTGCACAGTAATATTCCGGAATATGTGCAAGTGATAGCCCTTAGTGACAGGGGCTATCACTAACAGAGAGCGAAGTTGTACAGGCAATGTCGTAACAGATCGGTCAGTATAGGTACAAAGTCGAGAGGCAATAACAGAGTCAGTATTCAGGCAGTAGTTGGCAACAGATCAGATTGGCAGCAGTACAGAATCGTGAGACAAGATCAAGGTAAGTATTCAGGCAGAAGTCAGCAACAGATCAGATTGGCAGAGGTACAGAATCGTAGGGCAGAGAGTAGTCAGAAGCAGCCTCGGACACGCCCACCAAACCACCGATGGTCCCATCGGTGGGCCCCGGCCGTCCCGCCTCTTGGGGGCCCCAGTGCTAAAAAGGAGGGGGGCTAAGCGCAGGAAGGGGGGACATTGTGCACAGATCGGCGGGGAGGGGCGGAAGCCCCCCCCCTCCCTCACCTAGGGGCCCCCCTTCCGCGCCCCCCCCCCCCCCCCAGAATTGCAGCCAGCGGCAGCACCGGGGAAGAATCACTTAACGGTATGACGGAGATCCGTAGCTCTGCGTGCCGCTGGCTGGTCTGTCTCTGTCTCCTGAACTGACTGTCCAATCACGCTCTCGCAGGAAGTACTGCGAGAGCGTGATTGGACAGTCAGTTCAGGAGACAGAGACCAGCCAGCGGCACGCAGAGCTACAGATCTCCGTCATGCTGGTAAGTGATTCATCCCCGGTGCTACCGCTGGCTGCAATTCTGGAGGGGGGGCCCCTAGGTGAGGGAGGGGGGTGGCTTCCGCCTCACCCCGCCGATCTTTGCCCGCCACCATCCTGATTGCATTTTGAGGGGGGTATCTGCCACCAACCTGCCCTCATTACGATTTTCTGGTGTCTGCTGCCCACATTACGATTTTTTGGTCACTGCTGCCCACATTGCGATTTTCAGGTGTCTGCTGCCCACATTACGATTTTCAGGTGTCTGCTGCCCACATTACGATTTTCAGGTGTCTGCTGCCCACATTGCGATTTTCTGGTGCCTGCTGCCCACATTGCGATTTTCAGGTGTCTGCTGCCCACATTACGATTTTCTGGTGTCTGCTGCCCACATTGCGATTTTCTGGTGCCTGCTGCCCACATTGCGATTTTCAGGTGTCTGCTGCCCACATTACGATTTTCAGGTGTCTGCTGCCCACATTGCGATTTTCAGGTGTCTGCTGCCCACATAACGATTTTCAGGTGTCTGCTGCCCACATTACGATTTTCAGATGTCTGCTGCCCACATTACGATTTTCTGGTCACTGCTGCCCACATTGTGATTTTCTGGTCACTGCTGCCCACATTGTGATTTTCTGGTCACTGCTGCCCACATTGCGATTTTCTGGTGTCTGCTGCACACATTGTGATTTTCAGGTGTCTGCTGCACACATTGTGATTTTCAGGTGTCTGCTGCCCACATTACGATTTTCTGGTGACTGCTGCCCACATTACGATTTTCTGGTGACTGCTGCCCACATTGTGATTTTCAGGTGTCTGCTGCCCACATTACGATTTTCAGGTGTCTGCTGCCCACATTACGATTTTCTGGTGACTGCTGCCCACATTACGATTTTCTGGTGACTGCTGCCCACATTGTGATTTTCAGGTGTCTGCTGCCCACATTACGATTTTCAGGTGTCTGCTGCTCACATAACGATTTTCAGGTGTCTGCTGCCCACATTACGATTTTCAGATGTCTGCTGCCCACATTACGATTTTCTGGTCACTGCTGCCCACATTGTGATTTTCTGGTCACTGCTGCCCACATTGTGATTTTCTGGTCACTGCTGCCCACATTGCGATTTTCTGGTGTCTGCTGCACACATTGCGATTTTCAGGTGTCTGCTGCACACATTGTGATTTTCAGGTGTCTGCTGCCCACATTACGATTTTCTGGTGACTGCTGCCCACATTACGATTTTCTGGTGACTGCTGCCCACATTGTGATTTTCAGGTGTCTGCTGCCCACATTACGATTTTCAGGTGACTGCTGCCCACATTACGATTTTCAGGTGTCTGCTGCCCACATTGCGATTTTCAGGTGTCTGCTGCCCACATTGCGATTTTCAGGTGTCTGCTGCCCACATAACGATTTTCAGGTGTCTGCTGCCCACATAACGATTTTCAGGTGTCTGCTGCCCACATTACGATTTTCAGATGTCTGCTGCCCACATTACGATTTTCTGGTCACTGCTGCCCACATTGTGATTTTCAGGTGTCTGCTGCCCACATTACGATTTTCTGGTGACTGCTGCCCACATTACGATTTTCTGGTGACTGCTGCCCACATTGTGATTTTCAGGTGTCTGCTGCCCACATTACGATTTTCAGGTGACTGCTGCCCACATTACGATTTTCAGGTGACTGCTGCCCACATTACGATTTTCAGGTGTCTGCTGCCCACATTGCGATTTTCAGGTGTCTGCTGCCCACATAATGATTTTCAGGTGTCTGCTGCCCACATAACGATTTTCAGGTGTCTGCTGCCCACATTGCGATTTTCAGGTGTCTGCTGCCCACATAACGATTTTCAGGTGTCTGCTGCCCACATTACGATTTTCTGGTCACTGCTGCCCACATTACAATTTTCTGGTCACTGCTGCCCACATTGCGATTTTCAGGTGTCTGCTGCCCACATTACGATTTTCTGGTCACTGCTGCCCACTTTTGGGTGGGGTTTCTGCCACCAACCTGATTGCATGTTGTGGGGGTATCTGCCGCCAACCTGATTGCATGTTGTGGGGGTATCTGCCGCCAACCTGATTGCATTTTGTCGGAAAATCTGCAGCGATTTGACTACTTGATGAATTATCATGAGGCATGTAACTACTTGAATATTTTATCTAAAATGTATCTGGCCGGACCTAATCTCTGTGAATAACACCGCTACTTATGTTGTGTTTTTTTTTTTTTTTAAGTCTGTCCATGACTCATCGTGACCACGCCGATGTTCCAGTGCGTGGTGACACCCATTTACTTTCGCTGCGCGCGCCGCATGTGGACATATCCCTATTGGAGACTGTCCTCAGAAGTGCTCACGATCTTTTCCCTACCATAAACTCATGCAAAATTTCTAGAGTACATGTGTATGTGAGCCCAAAATGGGGGGAGGGGAGGAGGAGGAGGGGATCGGGGGGGGGGGGGGGGGCCCAGGCTGAAACTTCCTTGGTGGGCCCTAGGCTGAAACTTCCTTGGTGGGCCCTTAGTGTCCCAGTCCGACCCTGGTCAGAAGAACAGGCAAAAGGTCATACACAAAATATTCAATAACAGTAATAATATATTTTCCTGAGCTAAGTGTGAATCCCCGGGGTCCTGCCGGATCAAGCACACACGGATCTGACTAAGGTCTGAGAGCTTTCACTGCGAAGTTTCAGCAACAACAGACAAAGAGCAAATGACCCGCACATCCTTAAATACAAATGGCAATTCCCAGAGCTGCCCAGAAGGCCCAGCCAATCAGAAGACCGGCTGCTGTCAGCCGACCTCCGGGTCAGCTGACATGTCTCCGCAGCCCATAAAGATGCTGGCGCTACGTGCACATGCGCGCGAGCCAGCCGCCCTCTATGCGCCTCAGACAGCCCGGACCTCCCAGAGACCGCAGGGAGGCCCGGAGACGCCACAGCAGTGACGTCAGACGCTGAAGATGTGGACGCGCCGCCATCCGCGCGGAAGGTAATTCCACCATCCCTGACACTATTATTTATTGTATTTATAAAGCGACAACATATTACGCAGCGCTGCACAATAGATAAATGAGTTAACATACAAGGTAGAACATACGGAAACTCACAACAAAACAAGATCATGCAGATGATTTGATAACAATACAGTGTCATAGGTCAAAATAGAGACTGTTCCAGTCCACAATATGGGTGATTGTCAGTAAGATTGCATAATCAAGCTGGAAACACTAGGGAGGAGGGCCCTGCCAGAGGCTTACAATCTAAAGGGTGGGGGTGGAGACAATAAGTACATTCATGTCAATGGAAAAGGCTGCCATTCTCACAGTAATCAAGCCAGAGTCCCCACACTTGGCACATTTGGTCACCTGGTGACCGAGGTTACAAATCCAGGAAAGTGGGCGGAGCATAAAATAGCCAATCAAATTTCAGCCATTCATTTTAAATGGGAAAATGTAAACTGCAGCCATTCTTAGGGTTCTCAAACTTGGCACAGTTGGTCACTGGGTGACTGAGATTAGGATTCAGGAAAGTGGGTGGAGCCTACAACAACCAATCAAAATTCACATATTGTTTTTCAAGGGGAATATTTAAACTGCTGCCATTCTTACACTGTTAATGGTAGAGGCTTCAAACTTGCTACAGTCGGTCAATGGGTAACTGGGGGTCCAAATTCACTAAAGGGGCGGAGCCACAAACAGCCAATCAGATTTTCTTGGTGGTTAAACTGCTTCTATTTTTGATGCCAGGAACCTGAAAGCTTACAAACTTGGTCATTGAGTGACTGTGTGTCAAGGTTACAAAAAGTGGGCGGAGCCAAAAACAAATTTCACTGGGAAAATGTAAACTGCAGCCCTTCTTCACTGTTAAAGAGGAACTGTAACGTCAAAACGTCCCCTGGGGAGTACTCACCTCGGGTGGGGGAAGCCTCCGGATCCTAATGAGGCTTCCCACGCCGTCCTCCGTCCCTCAGGGGTCTCGCTGCAGCCCTCCGTGCAAAATGACGTCATTATTTACCTTCCCGGCTCCTGCGCAAGCGCTCTGACGGCTGTCGGCTCCGAAGTAGGCGGAAATACCCGATCGCCGTCGGGTCTGCTCTACTGCGCAGGCGCAAGTTTCCGGCGCCTGCGCAGTAGAGCAGACCCGACTAAGATCGGGTATTTCCGTCTACTTCGGAGCCGAGAGCAGCCACAGCGCCCCCGCTGGAGCCAGCAAAGGTAAATATTGAATTTACAGTAGGATCTGTCGCCGGCTGTTTGGAGGGCTGCAGCGAGACCCCCGTGGGACAGAGGACGGCGTGGGAAGCCTCATTAGGATCCGGAAGCTTCGCCTACCCGAGGTGAGTACCCCCCAGGGGATGTTTCTGATGTTACAGAGTCTCTTTAATGGCAGGATTCTCAAACTTTGCACAGTTGGTCACTGGGTGACTGGAATTAAAATTCAGGAAAATAGGTGGAGCCTACAACAACCAATCAAAATTCACCTGTTGATTTTGATTTTCAAGGGGAATATTTAAATTGCTGCCATTTTTACACTGTTAAAAGGCAGATGCCTCAAACCTGGTACAGTTGGTGACTGGGGTTCAAATTCAGAAAGGGGGCAGGGCCACAAACAGCCAATCAGATTTGTTTAATTTCAATGGTATTATACAAATTATTGATACCAATGACCCCAAAGCTCATAAACTTGGTAATTAAGTGACTGTATGTCAAGGTTAGAAAAAGTGGACGGAGCCAACAACTACATTTTTTTACATGAGAAAATATAAACTGCAACCATTCTTACATTCATTTTCCGAGTGGTTTTGTAATTTACTCCCTGACGCAAGTCAGGAAGTGAACTCTTTGACCAGGAAAAAAATACAATGTATTCTTAAAATCGCTAACGCAAAAGCGGTTTTGTGAGCATTTTGCGTTGCTCCTATACTTTCCATTGAGGCGGAATGGCCTCAAAAATGTTACAAGCACCTCTTTACTGAACGGACAGCGCACGACCCGCGTTGATATGAACTGTCTCATAGACATTCATTGTCCACGCGGTCAGGGGACGTTTTTAAAACCGCACGCGGGGGGAAAAAAGCCGAAAACGCCTGCAGTGTGAACAAGCCCTTAGGGTTGTGAAAAGATGGAGTATAAATAGGAAATGAATCCACCTTCTAGAGGTGTGTGTATACACCAATGCTCAAAGCCTTGGGGAGGCTCCATTTGAGGGAGTTGGGAGTGATCGCAGAAAATGAAAAATCTGCAAAGCGGAGAAGAATTCTGATGGTGGGAAGGAGGTTTTCTCTTTAAATTGTGCCCAGGTAGGACATTTGTCATTAATTAGAAATGCGTTAAGAATGGAATAGCCATTATACTAGGGGCGTTTTTGACAATTTTTAAATGCTGTCAATTTTTCAAAATCGCCCTTAAAGGGAACCAGAGAGGAATGATTTTTTAAAATAGAAAAAGAGTTTATACATACCTGGGGCTTCTTCCAGCCCCATAAGCCTGGATCGCTCCCACACCGCCATCCTCCGCTTCCTGGATCCGCCGGTACCGGGCCTGTCACCTACGGCGGACACGGCCAATTGTCCGCATCACAGGGGCTCCCTCCATACCCGTACGCATGCGGCTGCGCAGTAGGCAGCCACACGCGTACCTGTATGGAGGGAGCCCACTGTGATGCGGAGAATTGGACGCGTCCGCCGGCCGACTGACGGTAATGACGGGACCCGGTATCAGCGGTTCCAGCCAGCGGAGGACGGCGGCGTGGGAGCGATCCGTGTGTATGGGGCTGGAGGAAGCCCCAGGTATGTATATTTGATCCTCTCTGGTTCCCTTTAATGCACTTGTGCCGCCATGATTCCCTATGAGGGAGTTCACATCTGAGTGGTTCGTTTCCGATCCGCTCAGGTAAAAGGTGCTTGGGCCATATTTGAGGTGATTCCACCTCAATGGAAGGGATAGAAAAACGCAAAACGTGATGCTCACAAAATCACTTTGTGCAGCGATTGCGTTCGCGTTTTTAAGAATAAATACATTGTATTTATTATTTTCCGGATCAAAGAGTTTACTTCCTTACTGATTATATCCATATGCTACCCCCCCCCCTCTATACAACATACTGTATATACTATCCCCCCCATACATCATCACCCCAAGTGATGATGTATGGGGGGATGGTATATACAGTATGATGTATAGGGGGGGGATTAGTATATGGATATAATCAGCACACTATAGGGATAGGGGTGGTGGTGTGTTTGGTATAGGGGGGGATAGAATACACATTTAGCATCATAATATTGAATGATGTTAAATGATTAGTGGAGCACCCAGCCCCGCCCCCTCCGCGGGCTCCCCCCCGGATCACCATGGAGACGACGCGGCGGACGTAGCCGCGCTCGTGCCCGCGGAGGGGGCGTGTCCAGCAGTCGGGAGAGCGCGTACGGTGTTGGAGCTGCGGTCGGAGCGGGAGGTGAGTGGTTGGCGGGTGATCGGTGCGGGGGGCGGGCGCACGGGCGGGCACAGGCACAGGGCATGCATAGATGCATGCGGGAGCCGCCATGGCGTGCAGCTGCGGGGAGCGCCGCCATCTTCTGTGAGGGGGAGGCGGGGATGGATGCCGGGAGGGAGCGCAGCGGACACCGGGGCCGCCAGAGGGCAGAGGCACCCCGGGCTGCAGCGCCCGCCGTCCCCCGCTATCGTTGTTATTTATTATTATTTAGAAAGCCCCATTATTCCCATCCCCCAACTGCTCTCCCCGCGCAGGCGCAAACCACGCCCTCCAGCTCGCTCCGTTTAAAAGATGCTGCGTCCGCTGATTGGCCGGAGCTGGCCACGCCCCTTGATTTCTGCCTCTTTGTTTTGTGTTCGCCGTGTGCGCCTCCCGCCTCGTTCTGATTGGTGGAGCGCTGGATGAATGGCAGATCGGGCTGTACTGACACGCACGGAGCATAGAGGGCGCTGCTGCAATACACACTGTGCATAGAGGATAGGGGGCTGTACTATATATACACTGCATAGAGGAGAGGGGGCTGCACTATATATACACTGTGCATAGAGGAGAGGGGGCTGCACTATATATACACTGTGCATAGAGGAGAGTGGGCTGCACTATATATACACTGTGCATAGAGGAGAGTGGGCTGCACTATATATACACTGCATAGAGGAGACGGGGCTGCACTATATACACACTGTGCATAGAGGAGAGGGGGCTGCACTATATATACACTGTGCATAGAGGAGAGAGGGCTGCACTATATATATACACACTATGCATAGAGGAGAGGGGGCTGCACTATATATACTGTGCATAGAGGAGAGGGGGCTGCACTATATATACACTGCATAGAGGAGAGGGGGCTGCACTATATATACTGTGCATAGAGGAGAGTGGGCTGCACTATATATACACTGCATAGAGGAGAGGGGGCTGCACTATATACACACTGTGCATAGAGGAGAGGGGGCTGCACTATATACACACTGTGCATAGAGGAGAGGGGGCTGCACTATATATACACTGTGCATAGAGGAGAGGGGGCTGCACTATATACACACTGTGCATAGAGGGGGCTGCACTATATACACACTGCATAGAGGGGGCTGCACTATATATACACTGTGCATAGAGGGGGCTGCACTATATACACACTGTGCATAGAGGAGAGGGGGCTGCACTATATATACTGTGCATAGAGGAGAGTGGGCTGCACTATATACACACTGTGCATAGAGGAGAGGGAGCTGCACTATATATACACTGTGCATAGAGGAGAGGGGGCTGCACTATATATACACTGTGCATAGAGGAGAGGGGGCTGCACTATATATACACTGTGCATAGAGGAGAGTGGGCTGCACTATATACACACTGTGCATAGAGGAGAGGGAGCTGCACTATATATACACTGTGCATAGAGGAGAGGGGGCTGCACTATATATACACTGTGCATAGAGGAGAGGGGGCTGCACTATATATACACTGTGCATAGAGGAGAGGGGGCTGCACTATATATACACTGTGCATAGAGGAGAGGGGGCTGCACTATACAGGATCTTCTCAAAAAATTAGCATATTGTGATAAAGTTCATTATTTTTTGTAATGTACTGATAAACATTAGACTTTCAAATATTTTAGATTCATTACACACAAGTGAAGTAGGTCAAAGCCTTTTATTGTTTTAATATTGATGATTTTGGCATACAGCTCATGAAAACCTAAAATTCCTATCTCAAAAAATTAGCATATCACGAAAAGGTTCTCTAAACGAGCTATTAACCTACTCATCTGAATCAACTAATTAACTCTAAACACCTGCAAAAGATTCCTGAGGCTTTTAAAACTCCCAGCCTGGTTCATTACTCAAAACCGCAATCATGGGTAAGACTGCCGACCTGACTGCTGTCCAGAAGGCCATCATTGACACTCTCAAGCAAGAGGGTAAGACACAGAAAGAAATTTCTGAACGAATAGGCTGTTCCCAGAGTGCTGTATCAAGGCACCTCAGTGGGAAGTCTGTGGGAAGGAAAAATTGTGGCAGAAAATGCTGCACGAGAAGAGGTGACCGGATCCTGAGGAAGATTGTGGAGAAGGATCGATTCCAGACCTTGGTGGACCTGCGGAAGCAGTGGACTGAGTCTGGAGTAGAAACATCCAGAGCCACCGTATACAGGTGTGTGCAGGAAATGGGCTACAAGTGCCACATTCCCCAGGTCAAGCCACTTTTGAACCAGAAACAGCGGCAGAAGCGCCTGACCTGGGCTACAGAGAAGCAGCACTGGACTGTTGCTCAGTGGTCCAAAGTACTTTTTTCAGATGAAAGCAACATTTGCACGTCATTCGGAAATCAAGGTGCCAGAGTCTGGAGGAAGACTGGGGAGAGGGAAATGCCAAAATGCCTGAAGTCCAGTGTCAAGTACAGGTCAGGCGTTTCTGCCGCTGTTTCTGGTTCAAAAGTGGCTTTATCTGGGGAATGCGGCACCTGTAGCCGATTTCCTGCACACGCCTGTACATGGTGGCTCTGGATGTTTCTACTCCAGACTCAGTCCACTGCTTCCACAGGTCCCCAAAGTCTGGAATCGGTCCATCTCTACAATCTTCCTCAGAGTCCGGTCAACTTTTCTCGTTGTGCAGCGTTTTCTGCCACAATTTTCCCTTCCCACAGACTTCCCACTGAGATGCCTTGATACAGCACTCTGGGAACAGCCTATTCGTTCAGAAATTTCTTTCTGTGTCTTGCCCTCTTGCTTGAGGGTGTCAATGATGGCCTTCTGGACAGCAGTCAGGTCGGCAGTCTTACCCATGATTGCGGTTTTGAGTAATGAACCAGGCTGGGAGTTTTTAAAAGCCTCAGGAATCTTTTGCAGGTGTTTAGAGTTAATTAGTTGATTCAGATGATTAGGTTAATAGCTCGTTTAGAGAACCTTTTCATGATATGCTAATTTTTTGAGATAGGAATTTTGGGTTTTCATGAGCTGTATGCCAAAATCATCAATATTAAAACAATAAAATGCTTTGAACTACTTCAGTTGTGTGCAATGAATCTAAAATATATGAAAGTGTAAAGTTTATCAGTACATTACAGAAAATAATGAACTTTATCACAATATGCTAATTTTTTGAGAAGATCCTGTATATACACTGTGCATAGAGGAGAGGGGGCTGCACTATATACACACTGTGCATAGAGGAGAGGGGGCTGCACTATATATACACTGTGCATAGAGGAGAGGGGGCTGCACTATATATACACTGTGCATAGAGGAGAGGGGGCTGCACTATATATACACTGTGCATAGAGGAGAGGGGGCTGCGCTATATATACACTGTGCATAGAGGAGAGGGGGCTGCGCTATATATACACTGTGCATAGAGGAGAGGGGGCTGCGCTATATATACACTGTTCATAGAGGAGAGGAGGCTGCACTATATATACACTGTGCATAGAGGGGGCTGCACTATATATACACTGTGCATAGAGGGGGCTGCACTATATATACACTGTGCATAGAGGGGTCTGCACTATATATACACTGTGCATAGAGGGGGCTGCACTATATATACACTGCATAGAGGAGAGGGGGCTGCACTATATACACACGGTGCATAGAGGAGAGGGGGCTGCACTATATATACACTGTGCATAGAGGAGAGGGGGCTGCACTATATACACACTGTGCATAGAGGAGAGGGGGCTGCACTATATATACACTGCATAGAGGAGAGGAGGCTGCACTATATATACACTGTGCATATAGGAGAGTGGGCTGCACTATAAATACACTGTGCATAGAGGAGAGGGGGCTGCACTATATATACACTGTGCATAGAGGAGAGGGGGCTGCACTATATATACACTGTGCATATAGGAGAGGGGGCTGCACTATATATACACACTGCATAGAGGAGAGGGGGCTGCACTATATACACACTGTGCATAGAGGAGAGGGGGCTGCACTATATATACACTGTGCATAGAGAAGAGGGGGCTGCACTATATATACACTGTGCATAGTGTAGAGGGGGCTGCACTATATATACACTGTGCATACAGAAGAGGGGGCTGCACTATATATACACTGTGCATAGAGGAGAGGGGGCTGCACTATATATACACTGTGCATAGAGAAGAGGGGGCTGCACTATATATACTGTGCATAGAGGAGAGGGGGCTGCACTATATACACACTGTGCATAGAGAAGAGGGGGCTGCACTATATACACACTGTGCATAGAGAAGAGGGGGCTGCACTATATATACACTGTGCATAGAGGAGAGGGGGCTGCACTATATATACTCTGTGCATAGAGGAGAGGGGGCTGCACTATATACACACTGTGCATAGAGAAGAGGGGGCTGCACTATATATACACTGTGCATAGTGTAGAGGGGGCTGCACTATATATACACTGTGCATAGAGAAGAGGGGGCTGCACTATATATACACTGTGCATAGAGGAGAGAGGGCTGCACTATATATATACACTGTGCATAGAGGAGAGGGGGCTGCACTATATATACACTGTGCATAGAGGAGAGGGGGCTGCACTATATATACACTGTGCATAGAGGAGAGGGGGCTGCACTATATACACTGTGCATAGAGGAGAGGGGGCTGCACTATATATACACTGTGCATAGAGGAGAGGGGGCTGCACTATATATACACTGTGCATAGAGAAGAGGGGGCTGCACTATATACACTGTGCATAGAGGAGAGGGGGCTGCACTATATACACACTGTGCATAGAGGAGAGGGGGCTGCACTATATATATACACACTGCATAGAGGAGACGGGGCTGCACTATATATACACTGTGCATAGAGGAGAGGGGGCTGCACTATATACACACTGTGCATAGAGAAGAGGGGGCTGCACTATATATACACTGTGCATAGAGGAGAGGGGGCTGCACTATATACACACTGTGCATAGAGGAGAGGGGGCTGCACTATATATACACTGTGCATAGAGGAGAGGGGGCTGCACTATATACACACTGTGCATAGAGGAGAGGGGGCTGCACTATATATACACTGTGCATAGAGGGGGCTGCACTATATATACACTGTGCATAGAGGGGGCTGCACTATAAATACACTGTGCATAGAGGAGAGGGGGCTGCACTATATACACTGCATAGAGGAGAGGGGGCTGCACTATATATACACTGTGCATAGAGAAGAGGGGGCTGCACTATATACACTGTGCATAGAGGAGAGGGGGCTGCACTATATACACACTGTGCATAGAGGAGAGGGGGCTGCACTATATATATACACACTGCATAGAGGAGACGGGGCTGCACTATATATACACTGTGCATAGAGGAGAGGGGGCTGCACTATATACACACTGTGCATAGAGAAGAGGGGGCTGCACTATATATACACTGTGCATAGAGGAGAGGGGGCTGCACTATATACACACTGTGCATAGAGGAGAGGGGGCTGCACTATATATACACTGTGCATAGAGGAGAGGGGGCTGCACTATATACACACTGTGCATAGAGGAGAGGGGGCTGCACTATATATACACTGTGCATAGAGGGGGCTGCACTATATATACACTGTGCATAGAGGGGGCTGCACTATAAATACACTGTGCATAGAGGAGAGGGGGCTGCACTATATACACTGCATAGAGGAGAGGGGGCTGCACTATATACACTGTGCATAGAGGAGAGGAGGCTGCACTATATATACACTGTGCATAGAGGAGAGGGGGCTGCACTATATATACACTGTGCATAGAGGAGAGGGGGCTGCACTATATATACACTGTGCATAGAGGAGAGGGGGCTGCGCTATATATACACTGTGCATAGAGGAGAGTGGGTCTGCACTATATATACACTGCATAGAGGAGAGGGGGCTGCACTATATATACACTGCATAGAGGATAGGGGGCTGCACTATATACACTGTGCATAGAGGAGAGGGGGCTGCACTATATATACACTGTGCATAGAGGGGGCTGCACTATATATACACTGTGCATAGAGGAGAGGGGGCTGCACTATATATACACTGTGCATAGAAGAGAGGGGGCTGCACTATATATACACTGTGCATAGAGGAGAGGGGGCTGCGCTGTATATACACTGTGCATAGAGGGGGCTGCACTATATATACACTGTGCATAGAGGAGAGGGGGCTGCACTATATATACACTGTGCATAGAGGAGAGGGGGCTGCACTATATACACTGTGCATAGAGGAGAGGGGGCTGCACTATATACACACTGTGCATAGAGGAGAGGGGGCTGCACTATATATACACTGTGCATAGAGGAGAGGGGGCTGCACTATATACACTGTGCATAGAGGAGAGGGGGCTGCACTATATACACACTGTGCATAGAGGAGAGGGGGCTGCACTATATATACACTGTGCATAGAGGAGAGGGGGCTGCACTATATACACTGTGCATAGAGGAGAGGGGGCTGCACTATATACACTGTGCATAGAGGAGAGGGGGCTGCACTATATATACACTGTGCATAGAGGAGAGTGGGCTGCACTATATACACACTGTGCATAGAGGAGAGGGGGCTGCACTATATATACACTGTGCATAGAGAAGAGGGGGCTGCACTATATATACTGTGCATAGAGGAGAGTGGGCTGCACTATATATACACTGTGCATAGAGGAGAGTGGGCTGCACTATATATACACTGTGCATAGAGAAGAGGGGGCTGCACTATATATACACTGTGCATAGAGGAGAGGGGGCTGCACTATATATACACTGTGCATAGAGAAGAGGGGGCTGCACTATATATACTGTGCATAGAGGAGAGGGGGCTGCACTATATACACACTGTGCATAGAGGAGAGGGGGCTGCACTATATATACACTGTGCATAGAGGAGAGTGGGCTGCACTATATATACACTGTGCATAGAGGAGAGGGGGCTGCACTATATACACTGTGCATAGAGGAGAGGGGGCTGCACTATATATACACTGTGCATAGAGGAGAGGGGGCTGCACTATATACACACTGTGCATAGAGGAGAGGGGGCTGCACTATATATACACTGTGCATAGAGGAGAGGGGGCTGCACTATATACACACTGTGCATAGAGAAGAGGGGGCTGCACTATATATACACTGCATAGAGGAGAGGAGGCTGCACTATATATACACTGTGCATAGAGGAGAGGGGGCTGCACTATATACACTGCATAGAGGAGACGGGGCTGCACTATATATATACACACTGCATAGAGGAGACGGGGCTGCACTATATATACACTGTGCATAGAGGAGAGGGGGCTGCACTATATACACACTGTGCATAGAGGAGAGGGGGCTGCACTATATATACACTGTGCATAGAGGAGAGGGGGCTGCACTATATACACACTGTGCATAGAGGAGAGGGGGCTGCACTATATATACACTGCATAGAGGAGAGGAGGCTGCACTATATATACACTGTGCATAGAGGAGAGGGGGCTGCACTATATATACACTGCATAGAGGAGAGGGGGCTGCACTATATATACACTGTGCATAGAGGAGAGGGGGCTGCGCTATATATACACTGTGCATAGAGGGGGCTGCACTATATATACACTGTGCATAGAGGAGAGGGGGCTGCACTATATATACACTGTGCATAGAGGAGAGGGGGCTGCACTATATATACACACTGCATAGAGGAGACGGGGCTGCACTATATACACACTGTGCATAGAGGAGAGGGGGCTGCACTATATACACTGTGCATAGAGGAGAGGGGGCTGCACTATATACACACTGTGCATAGAGGAGAGGGGGCTGCACTATATATACACTGTGCATAGAGGAGAGGGGGCTGCACTATATACACTGTGCATAGAGGAGAGGGGGCTGCACTATATACACACTGTGCATAGAGGAGAGGGGGCTGCACTATATATACACTGTGCATAGAGGAGAGGGGGCTGCACTATATACACTGTGCATAGAGGAGAGGGGGCTGCACTATATACACTGTGCATAGAGGAGAGGGGGCTGCACTATATATACACTGTGCATAGAGGAGAGTGGGCTGCACTATATACACACTGTGCATAGAGGAGAGGGGGCTGCACTATATATACACTGTGCATAGAGAAGAGGGGGCTGCACTATATATACTGTGCATATAGGAGAGTGGGCTGCACTATAAATACACTGTGCATAGAGAAGAGGGGGCTGCACTATATATACTGTGCATAGAGGAGAGGGGGCTGCACTATATATATACACTGTGCATAGAGGAGAGGGGGCTGCACTATATATATACACTGTGCATAGAGAAGAGGGGGCTGCACTATATACACTGTGCATAGAGGAGAGGGGGCTGCACTATATATACACTGTGCATAGAGAAGAGGGGGCTGCACTATATATACTGTGCATAGAGGAGAGGGGGCTGCACTATATATATACACTGTGCATAGAGGAGAGGGGGCTGCACTATATATACACTGTGCATAGAGGAGAGGGGGCTGCACTATATATACACTGTGCATAGAGGAGAGGGGGCTGCACTATATATACTGTGCATAGAGGAGAGTGGGCTGCACTATATATACACACTGCATAGAGGAGACGGGGCTGCACTATATATACACTGTGCATAGAGGAGAGGGGGCTGCACTATATACACTGTGCATAGAGGAGAGGGGGCTGCACTATATATACACTGTGCATAGAGGAGAGGGGGCTGCACTATATATACACTGTGCATAGAGGAGAGGGGGCTGCACTATATATACACTGTGCATAGAGGGGGCTGCACTATATATACACTGTGCATAGAGGATAGGGGGCTGCACTATATACACTGTGCATAGAGGAGAGGGGGCTGCACTATATATACACTGTGCATAGAGGAGAGGGGGCTGCACTATATATACACTGTGCATAGAGGGGGCTGCACTATATATACACTGTGCATAGAGGAGAGGAGGCTGCACTATATATACACTGTGCATAGAGGAGAGGGGGCTGCACAATATATACACTGTGCATAGAGGGGGCTGCACTATATATACACTGTGCATAGAGGGGGCTGCACTATATATACACTGTGCATAGAGGGGGCTGCACTATATATACACTGTGCATAGAGGGGGCTGCACTATATATACACTGTGCATAGAGGGGGCTGCACTATATATACACTGCATAGAGGAGAGGGGGCTGCACTATATACACACTGTGCATAGAGGAGAGGGGGCTGCACTATATACACTGTGCATAGAGGAGAGGGGGCTGCACTATATATACACTGTGCATAGAGGAGAGGGGGCTGCACTATATACACTGTGCATAGAGGAGAGGGGGCTGCACTATATATACACTGTGCATAGAGGAGAGGGGGCTGCACTATATATACACTGCATAGAGGAGAGGAGGCTGCACTATATATACACTGTGCATAGAGGAGAGGGGGCTGCACTATATATACTGTGCATATAGGAGAGTGGGCTGCACTATAAATACACTGCATAGAGGAGAGGGGGCTGCACTATATATACTGTGCATAGAGGAGAGTGGGCTGCACTATATATACACTGCATAGAGGAGACGGGGCTGCACTATATATACACTGTGCATAGAGGAGAGGGGGCTGCACTATATACACTGTGCATAGAGGAGAGGGGGCTGCACTATATACACTGTGCATAGAGGAGAGGGGGCTGCACTATATACACTGTGCATAGAGGGGGCTGCACTATATATACACTGTGCATAGAGGAGAGGAGGCTGCACTATATATACACTGTGCATAGAGGAGAGGAGGCTGCACTATATATACACTGTGCATAGAGGGGGCTGCACAATATATACACTGTGCATAGAGGGGGCTGCACTATATATACACTGTGCATAGAGGGGGCTGCACTATATATACACTGTGCATAGAGGGGGCTGCACTATATATACACTGCATAGAGGAGAGGGGGCTGCACTATATACACACTGTGCATAGAGGAGAGGGGGCTGCACTATATATACACTGTGCATAGAGGAGAGGGGGCTGCACTATATACACACTGTGCATAGAGGAGAGGGGGCTGCACTATATATACACTGCATAGAGGAGAGTGGGCTGCACTATATACACACTGTGCATAGAGAAGAGGGGGCTGCACTATATATACACTGTGCATAGAGAAGAGGGGGCTGCACTATATATACTGTGCATATAGGAGAGGGGGCTGCACTATATATACACACTGCATAGAGGAGAGGGGGCTGCACTATATACACACTGTGCATAGAGGAGAGGGGGCTGCACTATATATACACTGTGCATAGAGGAGAGTGGGCTGCACTATATATACACTGCATAGAGGAGACGGGGCTGCACTATATATACACTGTGCATAGAGGAGAGGGGGCTGCACTATATACACTGTGCATAGAGGAGAGGGGGCTGCACTATATATACACTGTGCATAGAGGAGAGGGGGCTGCACTATATACACTGTGCATAGAGGGGGCTGCACTATATATACACTGTGCATAGAGGAGAGGAGGCTGCACTATATATACACTGTGCATAGAGGAGAGGAGGCTGCACTATATATACACTGTGCATAGAGGGCGCTGCACTATATATACACTGTGCATAGAGGAGAGGGGGCTGCACTATATATACACTGTGCATAGAGGGGGCTGCACTATATATACACTGCATAGAGGAGAGGGGGCTGCACTATATACACACTGTGCATAGAGGAGAGGGGGCTGCACTATATATACACTGCATAGAGGAGAGTGGGCTGCACTATATATACACTGTGCATAGAGAAGAGGGGGCTGCACTATATATACACTGTGCATAGAGGAGAGGGGGCTGCACTATATATACACTGTGCATAGAGGGGGCTGCACTATATATACACTGCATAGAGGAGAGGGGGCTGCACTATATACACACTGTGCATAGAGGAGAGGGGGCTGCACTATATATACACTGTGCATAGAGGAGAGGGGGCTGCACTATATACACACTGTGCATAGAGGAGAGGGGGCTGCACTATATATACACTGCATAGAGGAGAGTGGGCTGCACTATATATACACTGTGCATAGAGAAGAGGGGGCTGCACTATATATACACTGTGCATAGAGAAGAGGGGGCTGCACTATATATACTGTGCATATAGGAGAGGGGGCTGCACTATATATACACACTGCATAGAGGAGAGGGGGCTGCACTATATACACACTGTGCATAGAGGAGAGGGGGCTGCACTATATATACACTGTGCATAGAGGAGAGTGGGCTGCACTATATACACTGTGCATAGAGGAGAGGGGGCTGCACTATATATACACTGTGCATAGAGGAGAGGGGGCTGCACTATATACACTGTGCATAGAGGAGAGGGGGCTGCACTATATATACACTGTGCATAGTGTAGAGGGGGCTGCACTATATATACACTGTTCATAGTGTAGAGGGGGCTGCACTATATACACACTGTGCATAGAGGAGAGGGGGCTGCACTATATACACACTATGCATAGAGGAGAGGGGGCTGCACTATATACACACTATGCATAGAGGAGAGGGGGCTGCACTATATATACTGTGCATAGAGGAGAGGGGGCTGCACTATATATACACTGTGCATAGAGGAGAGGGGGCTGCACTATATACACTGTGCATAGAGGAGAGGGGGCTGCACTATATACACACTATGCATAGAGGAGAGTGGGCTGCACTATATATACTGTGCATAGAGGAGAGTGGGCTGCACTATATATACACTGCATAGAGGAGAGGGAGCTGCACTATATATACACTGTGCATAGAGGAGAGGGGGCTGCACTATATACACTGTGCATAGAGGATAGGGGGCTGCACTATATGCACTATATACACTGTGCATAGAGGATAGGGGGCTGCACTATATACACTGTGCATAGAGGAGAGGGGGCTGCACTATATATACACTGTGCATAGAGGAGAGGGGGCTGCACTATATACACACTATGCATAGAGGAGAGGGGGCTGCACTATATACACTGTGCATAGAGGAGAGGGAGCTGCACTATATATACACTGTGCATAGAGGAGAGGGGGCTGCACTATATATACACTGTGCATAGAGGAGAGGGGGCTGCACTATATATACACTGTGCATAGAGGAGAGGGGGCTGCACTATATATACACTGTGCATAGAGGAGAGGGGGCTGCGCTATATATACACTGTGCATAGAGGGGGCTGCACTATATATACACACTGCATAGAGGAGAGGGGGCTGCACTATATACACACTGTGCATAGAGGAGAGGGGGCTGCACTATATATACACTGTGCATAGAGGAGAGTGGGCTGCACTATATATACACTGTGCATAGAGGAGAGGGGGCTGCACTATATATACACTGTGCATAGAGGAGAGGGGGCTGCACTATATACACTGTGCATAGAGGAGAGGGGGCTGCACTATATATACACTGTGCATAGAGGAGAGTGGGGTGCACTATATATACACTGCATAGAGGAGAGGGGGCTGCACTATATACACTGTGCATAGAGGAGAGGGGGCTGCACTATATACACTGTGCATAGAGGAGAGGGGGCTGCACTATATACACTGTGCATAGAGGAGAGGGGGCTGCTCTATATATACACTGCATAGAGGAGAGGGGGCTGCACTATATATACACTGTGCATAGAGGAGAGGGGGCTGCACTATATACACTGTGCATAGAGGAGAGGGGGCTGCACTATATATACACTGTGCATAGAGGAGAGTGGGGTGCACTATATATACACTGCATAGAGGAGAGGGGGCTGCACTATATACACTGTGCATAGAGGAGAGGGGGCTGCACTATATACACTGTGCATAGAGGAGAGGGGGCTGCTCTATATATACACTGCATAGAGGAGAGGGGGCTGCACTATATATACTGTGCATAGAGGAGAGGGGGCTGCACTATATACACTGTGCATAGAGGGGGCTGCACTATATATACACTGTGCATAGAGGAGAGAGGGCTGCACTATATATATATACACTGTGCATAGAGGAGAGGGGGCTGCACTATATATATATACACTGTGCATAGAGGAGAGGGGGCTGCACTATATATACACTGTGCATAGAGGAGAGGGGGCTGCACTATATATACACTGTGCATAGAGGAGAGGGGGCTGCACTATATACACTGTGCATAGAGGGGGCTGCACTATATATACACTGTGCATAGAGGAGAGAGGGCTGCACTATATATATATATACACTGTGCATAGAGGAGAGGGGGCTGCACTATATATATACACTGTGCATAGAGGAGAGGGGGCTGCACTATATATACACTGTGCATAGAGGAGAGGGGGCTGCACTATATATACACTGTGCATAGAGGAGAGGGGGCTGCACTATATATACACTGTGCATAGAGGAGAGGGGGCTGCACTATATATACACTGTGCATAGAGGGGGCTGCACTATATACACACTATGCATAGAGGAGAGGGAGCTGCACTATATACACACTGTGCATAGAGCGAACACGGTAAATCCAGCGCTGGAGACTTGGGCGCAGCAGCGCAGGAGACTTGAGCGCAGCCGGCGCCACCATAGGCCGTAATAGGAACTACGGCTATCGCAGGCACAGGGAGTAACTTCAGCGCCGTCAGAAGACGGATCTGAAGTTGCTTTTAAAACAATAATTCGGCTTCCAGCTATTGCTGGAAGCCGAATTATTTCATTCCCCCACTATCCATGTCGGCCTGGAGGGGGAATAGTAATTAAAACGGCCCGGACTTGTGCGGCAGCAGGATTAGCCATATACTGGCTGTGTCCTGCGCCCAAGTCTCCGGCGCCGTTCTCTCTCGTACGCGCATAGAGGGGGCTGCACTATATACACACTGTGCATAGAGGAGAGGGGGCTGCACTATATATACTGTGCATAGAGGAGAGGGGGCTGCACTATATATACACTGTGCATAGAGGAGAGGGGGCTGCACTATATATACACTGTGCATAGAGGAGAGGGGGCTGCACTATATATACACTGTGCATAGAGGGGGCTGCACTATATACACACTATGCATAGAGGAGAGGGGGCTGCACTATATACACACTGTGCATAGAGCGGGCTGCACTATATATACTGTGCATAGAGGAGAGGGGGCTGCACTATATATACTGTGCATAGAGGAGAGGGGGCTGCACTATATATACACTGTGCATAGAGGAGAGGGGGCTGCACTATATATACACTGTGCATAGAGGAGAGGAGGCTGCACTATATATACACTGTGCATAGAGGGGGCTGCACTATATATACACTGTGCATAGAGGGGGCTGCACTATATATACACTGTGCATAGAGGGGGCTGCACTATATATACACTGTGCATAGAGGAGAGGGGGCTGCACTATATATACACTGTGCATAGAGGAGAGGGGGCTGCACTATATATACACTGTGCATAGAGGAGAGGGGGCTGCACTATATATACACTGTGCATAGAGGAGAGGGAGCTGCACTATATATACTGTGCATAGAGGAGAGGGGGCTGCACTATATATACACTGTGTATAGAGGAGAGGGGGCTGCACTATATATACACTGCATAGAGGAGAGGGGGCTGCACTATATATACACTGTGCATAGAGGAGAGGGGGCTGCGCTATATATACACTGTTCATAGTGGAGAGGGGGCTGCACTATATACACTGTGCATAGAGGAGAGGGGGCTGCACTATACACACTGTGGAAAGAATAAGTTACTTTGTTTTATACTATTTGTGCCAATAAAGTTTGTCCTTGTTTTATTTTATATCTATTTATAAGAATGTTGCAATAATTATGCACACTATAGGAAGCTGCCCCAGTAAAGCCAGTATAGATGCCTCAGTATATTTAGTAGCGGCCGCCGTTGTGTTACCTTAGCTGGCGGCCGCTTCCTCTTTAGATATCTAGCTCAGCCCCTCTGCTCGTCTTCTCTCACAGCAGCGCGTCTTTTGACTGCTATGAAGAGGCAGGAAGCAGGGCAGCGGTTCCCATGGTAACGGCGATATGCAGCTCCACTACAGGAAGCCGCTCTCCTGCGTCTGCCTATTCACAGCACCCGGGAGACGCGCTGCTGTGAGAGAAGTCGAGCAGAGGGGCTGAGCAAGATATCTAAAGAGGAAGCGGCCGCCAGCTAAGGTAACAGTGGCGGCCGTGGGGGAGAGGACAGACCCGCTGCCCAAAGGCAAATGGCTCAGGGACCAGCAGTGGGCCGGGGGTTGGGGAACCCTGAGCTAAGAGACATGGATTTAAAGGCAAATGAGCACCCAGGAGGTTCTTAATGCAGTGTGCTATTGAGGGGCAGGAGTGCCATTGCTTATGTATAGGGGGCTGCTCCTCTAGTTATGTAGAGTGCACTGCAGCTAGCGTCAGATGCTCATATGCACACATGGTGAAAGGTTTTTAGGTTGTGTGCGTTTGGGTAGGTGCACACATAACGTGGAAGGCTGCGTTTTATGTCATGTTTTATTTTATGTTGTGTGCGTTTTTACAGTTTGCGTTTTTTTTTTTTACCAGAGATGCGTTTTTTCAATATTTTTGCGTGCGTTTTAATGAGTTTGCGGTTCACATATACAAAACGCATATGCATTTGTATGCATTTTACACTTGCGTTTTATGCAAATTAATGGGAAGACGACAGGAAGCGGAATTACATCTCAAAACAATTTTTTTTACAAAAATGCATACCATTGCGTTTCTATTGACTTTCATTATGTGCGTTTTTGATGCATTTTTGTATATTATGCGTTTTATCCCTGCGGCCTATAGACTTCCATTATAGGCAAAAACGCAGCGTTTTCTGCTAAGTGTGCCCCTAGCCTTTGTGGTTTTTCCGCAAACACATGAAAAACGCATATGCGGTACACATATGCGTTTTGTATGCAATTACCAAATGCATTTTATGCAACTCACTAGAAAGACAACAGGAAGCAGAAATGCATCACGAAGCAATTTAAAAAAACGCATATACAAATTGCCTTGAATTATGTGCGTTTTCGAAAAATATGCAACAAAACCAGCGTTTTTAAAAACGCATACATGTTTTTTTATGCAGCCCACTGACTTGCATTAGCAGGAAAAAAAGGCTATGTTTTCAGCAACACTAGCATTTCTGCTGTGTTCCCAGTCTAATGGACAACTGTAGCGAGCGGTATGTGGAGGCTGCCATATTTATTTCCTTTTTAAAGAATACCAGTTCACTGGCAGCCCTGCTGATCTATTTGGATGCAGTAGTGTCTGGATAACACCAAGAACAAGCATGCAGCTAATCTTGTCAGATCTGACAGTAATGTCAGAAACACCTGATTTGCTGCATGCTTGTTCAGGGTCTATGCCTGAAAGTATTAGAGGCAGAGGATTAACAGGATAGCCAGGCAACTAGTATTGCTTAAAAGGAAAAAAAAGTCAGCCTCCACAATACCTCTCGCTACAGGTGTTCTTTAAAGTGAACTATAGACAAAGCACCCTCATGTATTTTACCATATACCGTATATCAATGGGAACATGACAGTAAACACCTACTCTGCGCTTTGTTTCATTCTTCTCTGCTAATCTGCCTGTTATCAGCCCTGATAAGAATCCCTGACTGAGCATTCAGTCTAGCTTTTACAGGAATGGTTATAGCTGAGTCAGTCTTCTGTGATGTCTTTTCAAGCCCAAGTCTGCCCCCTTGTGGCTATGCTTTCCTCCTATTTATCCTCGAAGCAGCAAAGCAGAGCCACAAGGGGGCAGGCTCTGGCTTGAAAAGACATCACAGAAGACCGACTCAGCTATAATCATTCCAGGCAAAGCTACACTGAATGCTCAGTCAGGGATTCTTATCAGGGCTGATAACAGGCAGATTTAGCAGAGAAGAATGAAACAAAGAGCAGAGTAGGTGTTTACTGTCATGTTCCCATTGATATATATGGTAAAACACATGAGGGTGCTTCGTCTCGGGTAAATAGGGCTTGAGGGTGAACAGACTGAATACTATGAACCAATTGTGTAGGTAAGCTCTCATATTACGTTGATGTGGTAAAATAGGCCAATCAGATTTGGATATGTCTACCAGGATTTAGTTGACGAGAGTCCCATGAGCAGGCAGGAGGAAAAGCAGCTAATGGCCAGTGTTTCGGGATATATGCATGGTTTCCTCCAGACACTCCAAAATTTCCTCTCACTTACTAAAAACATGCACTTGGCTAATTGCTCCCCTCTGTCCTCCCGCCCTGGTAGTCGCTGACTGCTGCACTTGCGTGGCCGTGCTTGCGTGCCTCCTCAATGGTTGGGAGCATTCTGTGTCTGCACAGGTTAGTCTTGTAATTGTGCAGGCGCAGAGCACCCCCGGCTGCAGGAGCACAATCAGGGGGTGCGCACAGACAGGACACGCATGCCCAGTAATCCTCGGCTGGCGCAGCCAGGGCCTGTTTCCACTAATGCGAATTCGCATGTAGATTCGTATGACAATACAAGTCAATGGGCCTGTTTCCATTCCAGGTGAAATTCGCTTCTCCCTACAGGTTAAAAAAAAACAGTCTGCCTCTGCAACAATTTTCCATGCGTTTTTTGCATCAACACGTACGCATTTAAGCGTATGCATTTTCACGTGCAGAAGTCAATAGTAATGAATGGCGACGGAGAAATAGAAAAAACGATTTAAAAAAAAGCCCGTTAAAGCATGCAAATTCACGTACACATGCGAATCTGCAAGCCATTTGTTTCTATGCGGATTTGCCTAGTTATAGTGGAAATGTAGCCTCATGGGCTTCTCCGGGGCTGACTGCAGGAGACCGGACGGACACTGAGATGCCCACAGATTATCAATGGCTGGAAGAAGCCCCGGGGCTCGGCCACACATGATATAATGAAAAGACAACAATCAGGTGTACAGAAAAATCGAAAGCTTTATTTACAAAATATGGTAGAATTTCCTGTTTTGTTCTTTTTTTCTGACGTGTTAATCAGGAGTGGTGAATTATCCTGAATATGTTTTTTTTCTAGAAAATTGGAAGGTGCATGATTATCAATTTTTGATTGGCTCACTTTTTTTTTTTAGAGTTTTCAATAATTCTTTTTCATAATCGAGGGTAAATCAAATGCGTGTGTTATATTGTTCCAATGTTTAAAAAGTAAACCTTGAGTTCCCCCCCGAAAAATCCTATTGTGTGGCCACCCTACAGGGACCCATACCCTGGTCGATTTCAGCGATCAATTCTATAGAATAGATTTGAGGCCGATTTCGATGGATTTGATCTGTCTGATAGGATGGAAAATCTAGGTCAATCTGCTGCTGGCAACAACAGATCGATGGCCCATAGAGTTGCATAGGGTCTAATGGTGCAGTAATGCATTCAGATCAATTTCCAATAGATTTCATTCGGAAGTCTATTGGAAATCTGTTCCTAGTGTGTGGCACACATCAGATAGATTCCTGTCAGATTTGACTTGACGGGAATAATCTGTTTAAAGGTCGAATCTGCTGCAAATCTATAAGCGTATGGCCACCTTTAAGGTGCCCATACACTCGTCAGATTGGCAGCAGATAGATAAGAAATGCATCTGATGAACTATCTGATGCCTTTTTAGAACATTTTTTACCAGGATAGAATTCCAATAGATTTCAGTTTGAAATCTATTGAAATTCGATCTGATGGCATTTTTTTGCCATCAGATTTCCATTAAGGCCAATGCAAAATGATAAGCAATCTCATCAGATCGACCTAAATTTTCCATCCTGCCAGTTCGACAGAAATCCATCGAAATCGGCCATCGATCGGTCGATTGGCCAACCGATTTTCAATCGATCGATCTGGATCGATCGGTCGGCCAGAAAATCGGCTCAGTGTATGGGCCCCTTTAGACTGCAATCAGAACATAATACAATCATAATACAAGCGCTGAACGATTTATTGAGTTTTTTAAGCGCTTTTCCCTTCGCGTTGCGTGTTTGCAGAGCGATTCGTTTTTACACTTCCTGACGTCAATCAGGACGTGAACTGTTTCACCTGGAAATGAATAAATACAATGTATTTATTCCTAAAAGCGCGTTGGAAATCGCTATGTAAAGCACTTTTTCAGGCACTTTGCGATTTCCCTACACCTTCCATTGAGCCAAAGCGCTCAGAAAATTGAACATGTAGCGCGTTTGCGATTTCAGTGAAATTGAAACGCTTACATGTGAACACTGTCATAAGGAATCATTGCACAATCACTTTTGAGGCCATTTCTAAAGTCGCCAGCGCTTAAAACTCCCCACAAACGCTCATAGTATGAACAATCCCTTAAATTGCACCTAAATGGTGCTCGTGGCCATTAGCCTGGACCTGAACTGTCCAACAAGTGCTCAGCCTCCTATGTGAAAGAGGCCTTACACTGCTTTTACTATACAGAGTACATAGTCATGTCACTGGCTGTCCTCAGAGGAGCTCACAATCTAATCCTACCATAGTCATAGTCTAATGTCCGACCTTATTATGTATTTATATAGCAGATACATCTTCTGCAGCACTTTACAGAGTACATAGTCATGTCACTGGCTGTCCTCAGAGGAGCTCACAGTGTAATCCTACCATAGTCATAGTCTAATGTCCTACCATATTATTATGTATTTATACAGCACTGACATCTTCTGCAGCACTGTACAGAGTACATAGTCATGTCACTGACAGAAGAGCTCACAATCTAATCCTACCATAGTCATAGTCTAATGTCCGACCTTATTATGTATTTATGTAGTAGTAGTAGCAATATGGTATTGTACTGTTTTAGCCATCAGTAAAAGCAAGACGTTTTGAATGAATAAATGGTATCATTCTGATTTAAAACTTCTTGCATTTATATAGCGCTAACATCTCCTGCAGCACTTTACAGAGTACATGACTGTTCTCAGAGGAGCTCACAATCTAATACTACCACAGACATAGTTTGTCTACTTTATTATTTATTTATATAGTGCTGACATCTTTTGCAGCACTTTACATACAAACCTTCAAAAGTGTGCACAATTTTAAGTGGAGTTTTATTTAAAGTAAACAATTTTTTAGGGCCGTTTCTTTTCTAATCTGTCAGTTGTTCAAGTTTGAGGGTGATTAATACCTTTGAAGGAGAACTTAAAGCACACCTAAAGGGAGAGAGATATGGAGGCTGCCATATTTTTTTATTTTTAAATGATACCGGTTGCCTGGCAGTCCTGATCTTTTTGGCTGCAGTAGTGCCTGAATCACACACCTGAAACAAGCATGCAGCTAATCCAGTCTGACTTGGGTCAGAAAATATGATTTGCTGCATGCTTGTTCAGGGTCTGTGGCTATAAAGTTGGCCATACACTAGGCCGATTACCCGCCGATTGACAGCAGATTCGATCACTGTCAAATCGTTCACGCTAAACGCTATATTTCGATCAATTTCGTCCCGAAATAGATCGGTCCCGTCGATCGCTCCATGCGGGAAATTACCGTTGATCGCCCGCGGGTAGGGAGCGCATCGCTAGTAGCGTACGATCGACGCAGGTATACATTACCTGCAGCTGGCTCCCGGCATCTTCTCCGCATCACCTTCCACATCATGGCATCCGTGTATAACTTCCTGTGTCACTGCAGTGACCGCAGAAGTACAGATAGAGGGCGCTCTCTTTGAACTTCCGCTGTCACTGGAGTGACAGAAAGTTATACGCGGATGCCGTGATGTGGAGAAGATGCCCGGGACCAGGCTTCAGGTAATGTATGCGGGGGGGGGGGGGGGGGGGGTGAGAACAGGCGACAGCGGCAGCTCAGCAGATGGTGAATCGGTTTCAGGCTGAAATCTATTCACAATCTGTTTGCAGTAAAGGCAGCCATACGATCCCTATCTGATCAGATTCGATCAGAGAGGGATCTATCTGTAGGTCGAATCTGATGGCAAATCGACCAGTGTATGGCTACCTTTAGTATTATGCCTTGTACACACCATGCAATTTCCTGTCAGACAGATGGGTAGAATTGATTATTTCCGACAGTCTGATTTCCAATCATTTTTCTGTTTGATTTTGTATAGAAGTAATCGGAAATCAAGATCGGACCCGTTGGAAATAATTGACTTGACCAGTCTGTGTGATAGGAAATTGCATGGTGTGGTTAAAGCATTATGCTAGGTACACACCATACACATTTTCTGTTAGATTTTCTGTTAAAGAGACCATGAAGCGAGTCTAAATTCATGTTTTTAACTTCTATTTATGTTAAGCAATATAGCAAGTGCTAAAAGGCAAAACAAGGGGGTTTATACCCCCCAAATCCCCTGTGCAAAATCCACTACTTTCTTGGTTGTGGATTTTGCTGCCCATGGAGGCAGAGCTTTGAACTGCAGCTCTGCCTCCACGCGCTTCAATCTGCCCGCGGATCTCTGCTTCTCCCCGCCCCTCTCAGTGAAGGAAGATTGAGAGGGGCGGGGAGAGGTGGTGATCAGCAGGGATTGACGCAGGAAGAGGCAGAGCTACAGCCCTAAGCTCTGCCTCTATCAGGAAGCGCTCCCTGGACTTAGCAGAGGGGAATTGGGGAGTATAAACCCCTCATTTTGCTGTGGGGATGCGGTGGTTTAGCACTAGATACAGTGCTTTACAGAAATAGAAGTTAAAAACGTGGATTTAGACTCGCTTCAGATTCTCTTTAAGCCCCATCAACAACATACAATTTTTGGTGCGATTCAATTCAATCCGACATGTCCGATCGGGATTCAATTCGAATCTCGATCGGACATGTCGGATTTAATGGAATCGTAATCGAATCGCACAAAGAATCATATTGTGTAGATGGGGCTTAACAGAAAATGAAACAGAAAATTGTGTGGTGTGTATAGGCATTAGAGGCAGAGGATCAACAGGACAGCCAGGCATTGTTTAACCACTTAAGGACCAGGCCATTTTTACCTGATCTGTGCTGCGTGGGCTCTTCAGCCCACAGCACAAATCAGGATAGAGCCAGGGCGACCAGATTCCCCCCCCTCCCCTTTTTCCCCACTAGGGGAATCTCCTGCTGGGGGGGTTCTGATCGCCGCCGGCTATTTTCGCCTTGCGGGGGGGCTCCTCAAAGCCCCCCTCCGCAGCGATTTTCGGCCTCCCTGTCCTTCCCTCCCTCCCCTCTTTCCCCTGGGCGGCGCAGGACGGAGATCCGTCCTGCACCGCCTCTAATAGGCTTCAGCCTATCAGACTGCGGCGATCCCCGGCCTATCAGAGGCCGGGGATCGCTGGACTTCTTTACGCGCCGTATGATGTAAACAGCTGGGATTTCTTCCCTGCATGTTTACATTTAGCCTGCGAGCCGCGATCAGAGGCTCGCAGGCTGTTCATGGAGACACCCTCCGTGAACTGACATGGGGCCGCTCGTTTCCATGTAAAACCACTTAACACCTAGGTCCGCCGATCGGCTGACCGTGGTCGTTAAGTGGTTAAAAGGGATTACATTTCAGCCTTCATACTCTCTCACTTCAGATTCCCTTTAAACAACAAAATTTAAGAATTATTGTTTCTGTCCAGTGACAAATCTGAGTTCCCCTTTAACCACTTGACCACTGAGAGTTTTTACCCCCTTAGGACCAGAGCAATTTTCACCTGTCAGTGCTCCTCCCTTTTATTCGCCAATAACTTTATTACTACTTCTTATTATTATTATTGTATTATTATTTATTGTATTTATAAAGCGCCATCATATTACGCAGCGCTGCACAATAGATAAATGGGTTAACATACAAGGTAGAACATATGGAAACTCACAACAAAATAACTTTCGCCAATAACTTAATCACAATGACATGATCTATATCTTGTTTTTTTTTCCGCCACCAATTAGACTTTCTTTGGGAGGTACAGTATGCTCAGAATTATTTTATTCTAAACACGTTTTAACTGTAATAATAAGAAAAAAATGGAAAAAAAATAATTATTTTGCAGTTTTCGGCCATTATAGTGTTACAATAAAACGTTCTACTGTGGGTAAAACCCACACATTTTATTTGCCCGTTTGTCCCGGTTATTGCAACGTTTAAAATATTTCCCTAATACAATATATGGCGGCAATATTTTATTTGGAAATAAAGGTGCATTTTTTTCCGTTTTGCGTCCATCACTATTTATAAGCCCCCAAATTAAAAAATAACAGTTATATACCAAAATCAAAACCACATTATCAGCGCAACCAAACAATCATGAATTTGTGGAACAATATATGTGTGTCGCAGCCAAAGTCCAACACTTCAGTACAGCGTTTGAGTCAGTATAGAATAAAACACTTCAGCGCAGGCTCACTTATGTCCACCACCGAGAACACCATAAAAACATATGCGCTTACCAGATCCTTACAGACCTTAACTACAGGGTCTGTAATAAAGCTTTATGAGGTCAGCAGCAGGTGTCTTCACAGCCGGCCTCCTCTCCAGTTTGGACAGAATAACTCAAATCCTCATATGCAGTGTTTCACCAAAATTAGAGGCATGCAAAAAAACAATGCACATCTAAGCGTATCTGTAGCAATTTTAATGTAGCGCAGTAAAAAACAGCATAAAAAGTTTTAAAAGGGGTCACTCACATCAGGGTCCTTGTTACAGGGACCCACAGAGAAGACTAGCTTCTAGCTCCTGAGGAAACTTTAATAGTGAAACCGGTCGAGTGAGGCGGACGTGTGGCTGGACGGCGTCCTATGATTTATGTGCTGTCTTCTCTGTGGGTCCCTGTAACAAGGACCCTGATGTGAGTGACCCCTTTTAAAACTTTTTATGCTGTTTTTTACTGCGCTACATTAAAATTGCTACAGATACGCTTAGATGTGCATTGTTTTTTTGCATGCCTCTAATTTTGGTGAAACACTGCATATGAGGATTTGAGTTATTCTGTCCAAACTGGAGAGGAGGCCGGCTGTGAAGACACCTGCTGCTGACCTCATAAAGCTTTATTACAGACCCTGTAGTTAAGGTCTGTAAGGATCTGGTAAGCGCATCTGTTTTTATGGTGTTCTCGGTGGTGGACATAAGTGAGCCTGCGCTAACAGTTATATACCCCCTTGACATCAATATTAAAAAAAAAAGTTCAGTCCCTAAGGCAACTATTAGTATGTGTGTATATGTACATTTGTTCTCTGGTTGAACTCGATGGACGTATGTCTTTTTTCAACCAAAATAACTATGTAACTATATATAAAATGTTTGGGTACTATGGGGGAGTGTGGGAGGGAAATAGTTAATGTTAGATGTAAGTATAGGTATTTTTATTAAATAAAATATGTTGTAACGTAGTTTTACTATTTGACCACAAGATGTCCTCAGTCATTATTTCCGATTCGCGAACGTAAGGATGTGAATCGGAAATAATGCATGGCAGTGTAACAGCCGGAAGATACAATGGGCCTGATTCACAAAGCGGTGATAACTCCGTTATCACGCCTAAAAGACTTAAGGCATTATAACCTTTGCACTAGCAGAGTTATCACAGCTTTGTGCTGCTGATCGCGCGAAACTCCCGCACGCGCAGGCGCGCGCGCAAAGTCCCATAGGGCTTAATGGGTGCCGCGCGCGCAAAACTTTGCGCGAGTTACTAGAGATCACGCCTAAACTAAGTTTAGGCGTGATAAAGGGCTTTTCACAGGCGTGCAAAGTGTTTGCACCGCTTTGTGAGTCAGGCCCATTGACACAGGTATCTAATAGATGCCAGCGTTCATTGACTCGAGGACTGCGTTCCCATTCATTCATATCCCCGGTAACCAGCGGTAACGGCAGTGCGCGCCACTGTGCACGTAGGAGCGGGTGGCGTCCGCCCGCTCCCATTGACTAACTTTTGCGGCCCTTGAACTTCAGATGAAGTTTCCCAGGGGGTGATTATACTGCACCTGGTGCAGTAAGAAGTTAAGGTGTTCTTACAAAGTTGTCTGTGATGATGTTACACAAAGTGGAACATAGAGAAATACAACACTGATAGCCTATTTCACTGACAGTGTTACAACACTGCTGGGCAAAGCTCTCTCTCCTATTGTTTCCTCAGATTGCTGTACATCTCTGTACTATAGGCCTGTTGCTTGTCATGTATATATTGGCTGTGTTCTCCCCAGAAATTATTTCCAGCCGGGTGGCATGAAAAAGTAGCTGGGTGGGGTGAGATGAGAGAATGCAGGGCTGGTGCTTCTCTGCACAACTCTGCTTACAGAATAGGAAGAGGTGAGCCGATGACAGCCAGGTGCTCACCAAAACTAGCCGGGTGGAGCACCTGGCTAGAAGAGCCTGGGGAGAACACTATGTGTAGAATGCTTTAGCTGTACGTTGCCACAGAAGATGGTGGTAGTAATAAAATAGGGGAGGATAGAATAGCTTTAGCAGTCACAGCTCCATCTCACATTCTGTTTTTCTCTTGAAGGTTACATTTCTTTCACCATGCCGATCCGTCGTGCCGTCAACTCCTCCACCCAGGAAACTGCCCCCAAGAAACGCCCCACTGAACCCGAGGACAAGAAAGCAGGTGAGTCCTGGGGGACTGGCAGGGACACATGGCCTGAGGCTGCAGGGATAGGCTGGCAGAAGTCAGCTGGTGGCACAAATACTACTGAGAAAAACTGTCATGACTTTTAGGGTAATTGAGAAGTGTGTGTCATTTCGTCATGCTGCTCCCAACCTATGGAACAACTTACCACACTCAGTCAGGATGGCTCCATTCCTGGAGGTATTTAGATCCATACTGAAAGGCTAGCGGTTTAGCCTGGCATTTGCAGACATGAAACATTTTCTCTGTGACATTACCCACCCCAATGACTGGTCTGGAACATGCAATGCCATTTAAATATTAAAGTGGTATGAAACTTGCCATTTTCTCTTTGTTCTAAAAGATTATTTACAGCATAAAGTCTACCACTTAAAAAAAAGTAACAGAACGGCATTCAAACAGTTAAACACAGCGCTTTGTTCTTCAGTGGGCAGCTTCTGGCCACATCTGAAGAGGTGATAACATTACCTATTGTTTACATTCCTTTGTCAGATACATTTAGTGAACATTAGAAAAATGCATAAACTGAGCTGAAAAGTGATCACTAGATAGAGTTTAATATTTACATACAACAGCTGTGCTATAAAATGCAATGGCAGTTTTCAGAGTCCGTAAACTGCATGTTGGGAATTGGTAAATAGACAATAATATTTGTGCACAGAAGCAAATATGGTAACAGTATGGGTAATAACATTTTTTATTGAATGTTATGTCAGAGTTTTATCCCACTTTAAATTGAACCCGAGGTGAGAGTGATATGGAGGCTGCCCTATTTGTTTCCTTTTAAACAATACCAGTTGCCTGGCAGCCCTGCTGGTCTATTTGGCTGCAGTAGTGTCTGAATAATACCAGAAACAAGCATACAGCTAATCTTGTCAGATCTGACACTGTCAGAGACATTTGATCTGCTGCATGCTTGTTCAGCGTCTATGGCTAAAAGTATTTAAAGAGAACCCGAGGCGGGGTTCTCACAACGAAATCCCCATACAGAGGCTGGGTCTGCCTATAGAGCCCAGTCTCTGTTGCTATTTAGATCGCCCCTAAATCCCCCCCTGTGCTCAGGGAGACTCCATAAATCACAGCCGCGCTGCGCGGGCTGTGTTTACCTTTGTAACGTCAGTCTCCGCTCTCCCCCGCCTCCTCCATCGCTCCGGTCCCCGCCCATGTCCCTTCCCTCCAATCAGTGGGGAGGGAAGGGACGGGGGCGGGGACCGGAGCGATGCAGGAGGCGGGGGAGAGCGGAGACTGACGTTACAAAGGAAAACACAGCCCGCTCTGACAAGCTGCGTGTCAGCAGCGCGGCTGTTATTTATGGGGGGATTGCAGAGTGCAGGGGGGGCTTAGGGGCAATCTAAATAGCAGCAGAGGCTGGGCTCTATAGACAGACCCAGCCTCTGTATGGGGATTTCATTCCTAGAACCCTGCCTCGGGTTCTCTTTAAGGCAGAGAATCGGCAGGACAGCCATGCAATTGTTATTATTTACAGGGAACCTAAACTGAGAATGATATGGCTTCTTCCTTTTAGAATAATACCAGTTGCCAGAATCTCCTGCTGATCCTGTGTCTCTAATACTTTTAGCCACAGCCCCTGAACAAGCATGCAGATCAGGTGCTCGGACTGAATTAGCTGCATGCTTGTCTCAGGCGTGTGATTCAGCCACTATTTCATCCAAAGAGATCAGTAGGACTGACAAGCAACTGGTATTGTTTAAAAGGAAACATCCATATCCCTCTCAGTTAAGGTTCCCTTTAAAAGGAAATAAATATGGTAGCCTCCATATAACTCTCATCTTGGGTTCACTTTAAAGAGGAACTGTAACGACAAAACGGCCCCTGGGGGGTACTCACCTCGGGTGGGGGAAGCCTCAGGATCCTAATGAGGCTTCCCACGCCGTCCTGCGTCCCTCGGGGGTCTCGCTGTAGCCCTCCGTGCAGCGGTGACGCAATATTTACCTTCCTGGCTCCTGCGCAGGCGCTCTGATGCCTCTCGGCGCCGAAGTAGGCGGAAATACCCGATCGCCGTCGGGTCTGCTCTACTGCGCAGGCGCAAGTTTCCGGCGCCTGCGCAGTAGAGCGGACCCGACGGAGATCGGGTATTTCCGTCTATTTCCGTGCCGAAAGTCGCCACAGCGCCCCCGCTGGAGCCAGCAAAGGTAAATATTGAACTGACAGTCGGCACAGTCGCCGGCTGTTCAGAGGGCTGCGGCGAGACCCCCGTGGGACAGAGGACGGCGTGGGAAGCCTCATTAGGATCCGGAGGCTTCCCCCACCCGAGGTGAGTACCCCCCAGGGGAGGTTTTTGTTGTTACAGAGTCTCTTTAAAGGACTTACGAGGCGAAACACAGAAAAAAAGTTAATTACCTCACTGTAATAGCAGACCTCAGGGCAGACGATCTGCGGCTCCCTTGCACTTTCCAGCTGCTCTGTTCTGTAAATCCAGTTATCATTAGAGGCCCCGACCCAGCCCAGGGTCGCCTTATCTCAGGGCGATTAGAATCGCCGCCTTAAAAAATCCTCTGCCTGCGCAATTTGCATAGCCGCTACTGTGGCTGCGCAGGATTACAGCTCTGCCCGCGGCACATCGCCGCTCTGTATACTCTGTAATACGTCATGAGGGCGTCACCACATGACTGACTGCACGTCAAGGCAGCCGCTCCCCCTTAGCAGAGAATACCAGCGCTGAGTTCAGCGCTGGTATTCTCTGCTAAGGGGGCGCGGCTGGCTTGACGTGCAGTCAGTCATGTGGGCGGTCATGTGGTGACGCCCACATGACGTATTACAGAGTATACAGAGCGGCGATGTGCCGCGGGCAGAGCTGTAATCCTGCGCAGCCGCAGTAGCGGCTATGCAAATTGCGCAGGCAGAGGATTTTTTAAGGCGGCGATTCTAATCGCCCTGAGATAAGGCGACCCTGGGCTGGGTCGGGGCCTCTAATGATAACTGGATTTACAGAACAGAGCAGCTGGAAAGTGCAAGGGAGCCGCAGATCGTCTGCCCTGAGGTCTGCTATTACAGTGAGGTAATTTTTTTCTGTGTTTCGCCTCGTAAGTCCTTTAAGGAAGAAAGGTGCGTTTCAAATGTTGTCTCCACAGCAGCAGTACTTCAGATACAGTTACAGTACAATGTAAATAGACGTGTAACAAAGAAAAAACAGGTACAGATATTTAAAATCATAATTCACCATTATGGCACAATTTTTGCCTTTATTCAGCTGTAAACGCCACCGATCACTGAAACTAGCTGCCTGATCGCAGGCCACAGTCAGGGTTGTTCTATACTACATGCGATTTCGCTGCGTTTCCCAATCACATGCAAAATGCTGGGCCATTAGCAAAGTAATGACAATCACAGGCAGCGGTTTATACTAGTGAGATGCAAGTTTGCCTGATCGCAAAAGTCCTGCATGCTGCATTCTCTCCTTGTGCTCCTAGCACAAATCGCAGCAAAATCAAAGTGTAAAATCACATTGCAACCTGCAGCTAATTGCGTGGCAACAACACAGTGACATAAAACCTGCATCACGCAGCATAGGAGTGGTTTGCAGGGTTTCTCAGAGGCTCGGCCAGTGTGATGATGTACCGCATCAGATAGTATTGTCTTCTCGTATGTATGGCGTTCCATACAACTGTGTTCTGTTACAGAGCCTGACGCCAGCTCAGAAGAGTCTGCTTCCACCGGTGAGGAGCAAGAGACGGAAACCCCTCCAGCCACTTCCAGCGAGACCGAGCAAGCCAAGGAGGCCGAAACAGACGAGGAGAAGAAGACAGATGGCCAAGGAGACGAGGATGCCAAAAAGGAGTGAGTAGACACAAACTTCACCACTGAATGGGCGCCCATACGCAGGCAGCTTGTGCACACTTACATATGTAGCCCATGGTAAGCTGCATCGGTGTGTGTTGTGCACAAGCCCAGAGCTCCTGCTACGTGGGGCAGTTCTTTTGTGAATTTCTGCTGAGCCACCACTGAGGGGCAAATCACCAGAATGCTGCTACATTAGAGTCAGTATGAAATCCTGCTAAACTTAAACGTACCCCTTGACCACTTAAGTACCAGCGGTCTCTGCCCCCTTAAAGAGAAACTCCGACCAAGAATTCAACTTTATCCCAATCAGTAGCTGATACCCCCTTTTACATGAGAAACCTATTCCTTTTCACAAACAGACCATCAGGGGGCGCTGTATGGCTGATATTGTGGTGAAACCCCTCCCACAAAGAAATTCTGAGTACATACACTTGGCAGTCTGTGAACCTCGTTGCATTGTGGGAAATAGCAGTTTACAGCTGTTTCCAACTGTCAAAACAGCAAGCAGCAGCTATATCACTTGCTAGCAGTAAAAATGTCACTATGTGATAAATTTCAGAATATAAATCAGGGATTTAAAATATTTTACAATGGGCAAACACTGACTAAATCATTTATACATAATTTTTGTAAAAATGAAGCACTTTTTTAATTACATTATTTTCACTGGAGTTCCACTTTAAGGACCAGAGACCGCTGGTACCAGAAACAACGGACTAGCGATGAATACCGACAAATCGCCGTCACCGCCGCACGTCAGGAACCTGGGCCACCCACTTTGCCATCTTTATGACGGCAGAGTTCCTGTGAGTGGACCTGAACTCTTGTTCAGGACAGAGGAAAAACAAAGAAATGCACCCTGTATGTATTTAGAGAGTTTAGCCTGTCTAATTCCCCCTCATCTGTGTCTAATCCCAAGTTGTAATTTGACCCCTCAACTGTGCCAGCTGACTGCCATGGCAAAGAGGCTAATTTGAAAGCACAGGATGTTAACAATATCTCTGCTTTCATGAAAGCAGGAAGTAGACACACTGCAGATTTATTGCAGGATTTGTATCAGCTGTAACAAAAAAGTTTTTCTTTAAAGTGAACCTTAAGCCGACCAAAAAAAATGAGTTGTACTCACCTGGGGCTTCCCTCAGCCCCCTGCAGCTGATCGGTGCCCTCGCCGTGTCCCTCCGATCCCCCTGTCCCCGCCGGCGGCTACTTCCAGTTTCGCTGTCACTGGCCGTCAGGCTGGGAACGCGAAGAATCACGTTCCCAGCCACAATGGCCTCAATTCACTAAGCTTTATCAAACACTTTATCAAACGTTTGATAATTTACCTCATGGGTAAAATCTAATTTTGAATTCAATAAGGTGTTATATATTTATCGAATGCTTTATTGATAAAACGTTCAATATATCTATAACACCTTTGTGAATTCAAAATGAGATTTTACCCATGAGGTAAATTATCAAACGTTAGATAAAGTGTATGATAAAGCTTAGTGAATTGAGGCCAATATCTCCCCCTATGCTGCTATTGCGGCCTTCCTTGCCGCAATAGCAGTATAGGGGGCGATATTGTGACTGGGAACGCAAAGTTATTATGCTGTCGCTTATCTTTTAGAGCAGAGAGGAAGTTCTGAGTTCAGGTCCGCTTTAACTACCTCAAGACTACGTCATGCCAATTGGCATCAAGTCCTGGGGCTTGGCTACTGCAGGAGGCTGCGCGCGCATCTCCTGCTTGGGAGGCGGAGCTCCACCCTGCCCCACCTTCAGTCTCCAAGCGGCAATCGGGAGACTGTTAGACAGCGTCTTTTTACTAAGTACAGCGCTGCGATCTGGGACACAAGAGAGCGATCGGCTCTCACAGGCTGAAGCCTATGACAGCCGATCGCCATGATTGTCTGACTACGGGGAGGGAGGGGAAAAAAATACAAAATTAATTATATTTATTTAAAAATAAGATAATATTCATAAAAAAATACACAAGGGGGGAGGGGGGGGTTCGGAGCAGACCCCACTAACAAAGAGCTCTGTTGGTGGGGAGAAAAGGGGGGGGGGGGATCGCTAGTGCGCTGTGTTGTGCGGCACTGCAGCTTGGCCTTAAAGCTGCAGTGGCCTATTTTGAAAGAAATAGCCTGGTCTTTAGGGGGGTTTAGCACTGTAGTCCTGAAATGGTTAAAGGATACCCGAGAGGTAAACAATGTGTGCCATATTTATTTCCTTGTATTCAATGTCAGTTGCCTGGCAGCCCTGTTGATCTTCTGGCATAAGTAGTGTCTGAGTCAAAACCCTGGAACAAGCATGTGGCTAATCCAGTAAAACCTGAGTCAGAGTAGCTGATCTGCTGCATGCTTGTTCAGGGTCTGTGGCTATAAAACTATTAGAGACACAGGGTCAGGAGGATTGCCAGGCAACTGGTATTGTTTAAAAAGAAATAAATATGGCACCTTTCATTTACCTCTCACCTCGGGTGTCCTTTAACCCATTCGCGTTCCGTCGTTTTCACTTGAGAAATGTTCACCTCCCATTCATTAGCCTATAACTTTATCACTACTTATCACAATGAACTGATCTATATCTTGTTTTTCCCGCCACCAATTAGGCTTTCTTTGGGTGGTACATTTTGCTAAGAGCCACTTTCCTGTAAATGCATTTTAACAGGAAGAATAAGAAAAAAACGGAAAAAATCATTATTTCTCAGTTTTCAGCCATTATAGTTTTAAAATAATACATGCCTCCATAATTAAAACTCACGTATTGTATTTGTCCATATGTCCCGGTTATTACACCGTTAAAATTATGTCCCTATCATAATGTATGGCGACAATATTTTATTTGGAAATAAAGGTGCATTTTTTCCGTTATGCATCTATCACTATTTACAAGTTTAGAATAAAAAAAATATAGAAATATTTCATCTTTACATTGATTTTTTTTTTTTTTTATTGTAATGTTTTTTTTTGTTGTTGTTTTTTTATATTAAACATTTTATTTGGATAGTTTTGGGAGGGTGGGATGTAAACAGTAGGTTTATAATGTAAATGTGTGTTGATTTTTATTTTTTTTTACTTTTAGTTGTAGTATTACTTCTTGGCCATAAGATGGCGGCCATGAGTTTGTTTACATGACGTAATTCTAAGCGTAACTCACGCTTAGAGAGACGCATGCGGGAGGTAACAGCCAGAAAAGGCGCAGCTTCCGAGAGAAGCTGTCGCTTTTTCAGTGGGGGAGAGGAATCAGTGATCGGGCACCATAGCCCGATTCACTGATTGCCTGGCTAACGAACCGCAGGCCGGGAGCGCGCATGGTTCCAGGACGTAGTTTCTACGTCCAGGAACCAAAATAGGTTAAAGGAGTTATCGGGCAAAGTTTGTAAAATGAGCTTTACTCACCTGGTGCTCTCTCCAGCCCCTTGCAGCTGACTGTCCCACGCCGACCGATCCGCTCCCCGCTGCTCTCCTGGGCTCCGTGATCGGTATTCAGGCTGAAGCGTCGCTGTCAATTGTGGGCCGCGGCGAACTGCGCAGGCGCAGTAGTTCTACACCTGCGCAGTTTGCTGTGGCCCAGGTGGCAATGATTGACAGCGGCGCTTAGCGCAGCCGCAGTACGGCTGACCCCCGCAGTCGGCCTGAATACCGATCACGGAGGCCGGGACAGCAACGGGGAGCAGAACGGTCGGCGTGGGACAGTCGGCTGCAAGGGGCTGGAGAGAGCCCCAGGTGAGTATAGCTCATTTTACAAACTTTGCCTGATAACTCCTTTAAGGGCTTGAGCCCACTGACGCAGTTGTGTCCGCTTTTCAGCATCTCTAACTTTGGTGTGTTACTGAAAAGCGGGCACAACTGCGTCACTGGGCTCAGTTAGGGCGGTGTTCTCTGTACTTGCTGCCACTGGTGGGGCGTCTCCTCAGAAATAACAAGCAGTCTCTTCTCATGTCTGGCTGAATAATAACAGAGTTCTGTTTGGCGTTCCCTCTGAACACAGAAGCATGTGATTCTGGCGGTCTGCACAGCGCTGATGCTCCGCACTCACTGCCGCCACGTTTTATCTTTCAGTGGCGAGAAGGAGCAGTCCAAAGAGAAAGAGAAGAAAATAAAGAAGACCATTCCAGCATGGGCAACCCTGTCTGCCAGCCAGCTGGCCCGGGCACAGAAACAGCCACACGCCGCTTCCTCCTCTCGGCCCAAGATGGACGCCATTCTGACTGAAGCCATCAAGGTGTGCTCTCGTGCTTTGCAATCAATATAACGCAAAAAAAGCATGCTGTTTGGGAATAGTCCATCACCTCATGAGGGATTGTCAAGGTTTCCTACGTTTTCAAAAGAATTCCCTGCTAAGTCTAACTGCCAAAATAGTAAAATACCAGCCAGCCTCCCCACTTGCCTGCACACTATTTGGTCAGTTGGACTGAGCAACTGCCATTCAGGAAATGCATTTGAAAGCAAAGGAAACCCTGAGGCAGGGAACACACTTGACAGTTTTCGTACGCGGTTTCTGCACAGAAAAACTGAGAACTCATGTTAATCAATGTGCTAGTGCACACTTACTGTGTTGTTCGCACGCAGAAAAAAAACTGACATTCTGCATGATGACTCTGCACATTTTGGCAGTTTTCTCTATCAATTACATCAGCTGCTGTGAAAAAACGCGCGCGTTTTCCTGCATGGAAACACACTTGGTGTGCAGAAAAAGTATGCAGAAAAACGCGCGCGGAAAACTGAAAGTCAAGTGTGTTCCCTGCCTGAGAATATTCGAAACTAGTCGGTTCTGTCAGATTTTAACCACTTCTTCCCATAGGGGTTTTTACCCAAACGGACAAGAGCAATTTTCTCCTGTCAGTGCTCCTCCCTTTTATTCGCCAATAACTTTATTACTACTTATCACAATAAAATGATCTATACCTTGTTTTTTTCGCCACCAATTAGGCTTCCTGTGGGTAGTACATTTTTCTAAGCATTTTTTATTATTCTTTATTTCTCAGTTTTCAGCCATTTATAGTTTTAAAATAAAACGTTCTCCTGTGGATAAAACTCACACATTTTATTTGCCCAGTTGTCCCGATTATGAACCATTTAAATTATGTCCCTATCATATTGTATGGCGACAATATATTATTTTGAAATATACGGTAGGTGTTATTTTCTGTTTTGTTTTTTGTCCGGTCCATAATTACAAACCCCTATGTAGTAAAGTAATAGTAATATTCCCTCATAAAATAGATTAATTATTATTATTATTATTATTTAGCATTTATATAGCGCCGACATATTACGATTAATAAAGCTGAGTCCCTAAGGCAACTATTTTTGCAATTTGTTTTTTAAATTTGTAAAGTGATTTTATTTCTTCTTTTGGGGGGGTGGGGGGGTAGAAGTGTAAGTTATTAATTGTATTAATATTTAATAAGTGTATGTGTATGTACGGTATGTGCCTCTGTGTGTAATTTTACTTTTTGGCCACTAGATGGTGCTAGTAAACACCCTCCTGTTTTATAGGAATTTTTCACTTTTTTTTTATGAATAGACGTGGCCGCTGATCGTGGTCATGCCCATTCTTTCCAGGCATTGAGATTGGGTAGAGGACCGTTCGGTCCTCTTCCCCAGTCACAGATCACAGTGTCCCGACAGTTAACGGCGGCAGGGGAGTGCGCAAATGTGCGGGGCGGGAACGAGCGAGTTAGTAATTAAAATGTCCTGAAGCAATTACCTGGCTCAAACAGGATGTTTTAATAAGTCAGCATGTCATAAAGTGGTTAACTTCTTACTTTTTTTTTGCTGTAGGGGGCCTTTAACCTGAACCCTTTCTTAAAGGGGTTCTGTGGGGGATTCTGAAGAGAAAAACTGCTACTTACCTTGGGCTTCTATGAGCCCCATGCAGCGGTAATGTCCCACGACGTCCTGCTCCCATCCGCCGTTCCCCGCAGCCGGCACCGGGCTATTATTCGTCTGACATACAGACGAATAATGTGCGTTGCCGTGCCTCCGCTCGCGTCATCTGAGGCTTACTGCGCAGGCGCAGTACAACGGAGCCTTGTACTGCGCTTGCGCAGTAAGCTTCAGATGACGCAGGCGGAAGCGAGCGGGTGCGCGGCCACTCTAGCGCAGCCGCAGTTGGATCCCATGCCGCTTAGACCGGGGCCGGCGGCGGAGAACGGCAGATGGGAGGAGGACGGCGTGGGACATTACCGCTGCACCGGGCTGATAGAAGCCCAAGATAAGTGGCAGTTTTTCTCTTCCACAACCCCCACAGAACTCCTTTAAAGGGATACTGTAGGGGGGTCGGGGGAAAATGAGCTGAACTTACCCGGGGCTTCTAATGGTCCCCGGCAGACATCCTGTGCCCACGCAGCCACTCACCGATTCTCCGGCCCGCCTCCGGTTCACTTCTGGAATTTCTGACTTTAAAGTCAGAAAACCACTGCGCCTGCGTTGCCGTGTCCTCGATCCCGCTGATGTCATCAAGAGCGCACAGCGCAGGCCCAGTATGGTCTGTGTCTGTGCAGTACACTCCTGGTGACATCAGCGGGAGCGAGGACACGGCAACGCTGGTGCAGTGGTTTTCTGACTTTAAAGTCAGAAATTCCAGAAGTGAACCGGAGGCGGGGCCGGAGCATTGGGGAGTGGCTGCGCCAACACAGGATGTCTGCGGGGGACCATTAGAAGCCCCAGGTAAGTTCAACTCATTTTCCCCCGACCCCCCCCTACAGTATCCTTTTAAGTTAAAACAGCTATAGTCCCCAGTTAATTAACGAGATAAAGACTATACGTTCATTCTAGTTTCCCCCTTCCCCCATATAGCTTCCCTGGTGATCTTAGTGGGCTCCCTGCTCCTCCCCCATGTTCCCCCAGGCAAGCGTATATTGCAGGGTTTCTGACACATTGGAAGCATTGCTTCTCTCGCCTCCTGGTCCCTCCAACAAGGATGGGCAACCCCCTCTCATTCTCACCGCGCGCTCTAGTGCCCAGCATCTCGCTCTCCTCACGCAGCATTTAATTACACGATGCCAGAGAAACAGGCACTGGAGGGAGTGGTGAGGGTGAGAGGAGGTTGCTCATTGCCAGAGGCACCAGGAGGAGGCGAGAGAAAAGCTGCTTCCACTGTGCCTGAACCCTGCAGTATAAACTGGCCTGGAGGAAGGGGCGTACGCTGAGATGACGAGATCGGTGGATTATTCAAGGTCTGAGACATTTGTATTTGCGAGGAATGGTGTACACACTAATGGCCCATTCACACTGGGGCGATTAACTAGTGTGAAGTATATGGCAGCGATCTCACTGCCGCGATTCGTGGTAAACACAAACAGGGTGATTTTTCGTGATTTTTGATCAATGTTAAATGTTAAAAAAGCATTAATCGCAATCGAAAATGTACAGCTAAAAATACAAGTTTTACTGTGAAAATCTCCACCGCAAAGTGCTTGCGCTAATCGCTATAGTTTTGTGATCCCCAGGGTGAGTGGGCCCTTAAATTAGGCTGACGCTGAATGTGGCAGATTGCAACTTCACCCAGTCTCCACTAGAGGGCAGAGTCTCTTTAAATATGAGTTGCAGTGCTGTAAACATACAAGCATGGCCTCTCACGGATCTCATTTTGCTTCACATGCAGGCTTGCTTCCAGAAGTCAGGAGCCTCCGCAGTGGCCATCAGGAAATACATCATCAATAAGTACCCATCCCTAGACCTGGAGAGGAGGGGCTATCTGCTGAAACAAGCACTGAAGAGAGAGCTGCAGAGAGGAGCCATCCGCCAGGTGAGAGCACAAACCGCAGCCTCATTCATACTCTATACGGCAGGCGTCAAACCCCCGAATCTGCCCCTCCCCGCTATTTTATGTGGCCCTCAATAGCTTCAACTGTGCATCATTGTAAGCAGTAAAGGAGTGACAGCACACTGCCTTTCCCTCCAGGGGAGCACACCGGTCACACTGTTTGTTTTTTTTTGAGCCGGAGTAAAGCAACAACTAACGGGGCCACCTAGCAAAATCAGCAGCAGCCAGTAACAGCCACTGATTAGCAGTTGCCGTTGTGCCAGCAGCAGTAACAGCCACTGATTAGCAGCTGCCATTATGCCAGGAGCAGTAACAGCCACTGATTAGCAGCTGCCATTATGCCAGGAGCAGTAACAGCCACTGATTAGCAGCTGCCACTGTGCCAGCAGCAGTAACAGCCACTGATTAGTAGCTGCTATTATGCCAGCAGCACTAACAGCCACTGATTACAGCTGCCACTGTGCCAGCAGCACTAACAGCCACTGATTAGCAGCTGTCTATGTGCCAGCAGCAGTAACAGCCACTGATTAGCAGCTGCCACTGTGCCCTCAGCAGTAACATCCACTGATTACAGCTGCCGCTATGCCAGCAGCAGTTACAGCCACTAAATAGCAGCTGCCACTGTGCCAGCAGAAGTACCAACCACTGATTAGCAGCTGCCACTGCCAGCAGCAGTAACAGCCACTGATTAGCAGCTGCCACTGTGCCAGAAGCAGTAACAGCCACTGATTTGCAGCTGCCACTTCGCCAGCAGCCAGTAACAGACACTGATTAGCAGCTTCCACTATGCCAGCAGCTGTAACAGACACTGATTAGCAGCTGCCACTGTGCCAGCAGCAGTAACAGCCCCACTGATTAGCAGCTGCCACTGTGCTAACTGCACACAGTAAATAGGTTATTTTCTGTGGAAATGTTTTATTTGTCAAAGTGTCACAGGCATAGTGTACCCAACGGCAATTAGCAAAAATTGTGCTTCACTTTGTTAGTTCGGCCCCCTAGCACTCTCAAAAACAGTGATATGGCCCTTGTCCTAAAAAGTGTGGCCACCCATGCTCTATACAAATGATGGCTAACCTTAGCACTCCAGCTGTGACAAAACTACAATTCTGATCATGCCTCTGCCTCCCTGAGTTATGCTTAGAGCTGTCAGAGTATTGCAATGCTTCATGGGACTTCTGTAGTTCCACCACAGCTGGAGTGCCAAGGTTAGCCATCACTGCTCTATGAAACTGGTACCTTCAGTGCTAATGCAATAAACTACAATAGAAGGCATAGACTGACCACCTGTTATTGTGTGTTAATTCCAGATAAAGGGAAAAGGAGCGTCTGGCAGCTTCGTAGTCGTGTCGAATTCTGGAAAATCTTCATCAAAATCCAAAGACAAGAAGGTTTGTGGCGGCCGTGTTGCTGGTGGTCGGGGGTGGTGGGAGGTAAATGTCTGTTCTGTAGTGACCCGTGTCTTCCTTTCACAGAAAGCTGGTCCAGCAGGAGATCAAAGCAACGTCAAGCTGGTGGACATCCTGCCCCTGGCATTCACCCGGCTGTGCGAGCCCAAGGAAGCGTCCTACAGCCTCATCAAGAAATATGTCTCGCAGTATTATCCCAAGCTCAAGGTGGAGGAGAGGTGAGCTAGCTGTATACATCTGCAGATCAGATGCCGTGACACTGGCTGCATGCTTGTTCCAGGGCTGTGACTCTACTGGCTGCATGCTTGTTCCAGGGCTGTGACTCTACTGGCTGCATGCTTGTTCCAGGGCTGTGACTCTACTGGCTGCATGCTTGTTCCAGGGCTGTGACTCTACTGGCTGCATGCTTGTTCCAGGGCTGTGACTACTGGCTGCATGCTTGTTCCAGGGCTGTGACTACTGGCTGCATGCTTGTTCCAGACCTGTGACTCTTCTGGCTGCATGCTTGTTCCAGGGCTCCGACTCTTGCGGCTCAACGTTCGTTCCAGGCCTGTGACTCAAAAATGACTAAAGCTAAAAACTTAGCCACACAACTGCCATTGCTTCTAAGGGAATAAATATGGGAGCCTCCATATTCCTTTCAGGTTCTCTTTAAAGGAGTGATCCAAGCAACTAAAAAAAAAATCCACTTACCTGGGGCTTCCTTAAGCCCGTGGCAGCCGTCCTGTGCCCTCACCGCAGCTTCGGTGGCTCCTAGTCCCCTTTGCTGGTGCAGCCGACCTCCCCAGCTCGGGTTCCGGGTCGGCTTCTTCTGCGCTCCCCGCGTGGGTTACGTGGTCTCTCCGATGTCATCAGGACAGTACTGTGCAGGCACAGTAGTTCTGCGCCTGCACAGTACAGTCCTGATGACGTTGGAGAGACTACATGCCCCGTGCCGTGGAGCGCAGAAGAAGCCGACCCGGAACCCGACCCGGCGAGGTCGGCTGCGCCAGCAGAGAAGACCGGGAGTTATCGGAGCTGCGGCGAGGGCACAGGACGGCGGAAGCCCCAGGCAAGTGGATCTTTGCTTGGATCACTCCTTTAAAGGAACCTGTAATCACCATGGGGAAAAAAAGTTACATAATGACCTAAGAGGGAAGGCTCTGGGTCCCTAAGGCTCCGTTTACGCTCACACTGGTCCGTTGTGTTACCCAAAAACGCCACACCCCGTCGCAGAAGTATTGATAGCACTACGGGGTTATCACACTGAAGGTGGCAGAGCCTCTTCTTAGGTGAGAATGTAACTTTTTTGCCTTGGTGGCTACAGGTATCCTTTAGGATAAGCGTTAAGGGCTCATTCACACTATGTGCTGCGCTGTAAGTTTTGACGCAACGCACATAGTGTACGATTTACATGGCAACATGAAAGTCCATAGACTTTCATGTTACCATTCACACTACAGGTGTGCGTTTCCATGCGTTACGAAGTAACATTTCTGGGGACATAAAATCGCACGACGCACACGTTTCCCGACGGGTACGGCTGCCGGCGTCTGCGCTCTAGCGCTCCCCGACGTGCATTCTGTGCGTTGACTGTGCGATGGCAACGCAAGCACGAAATCGTGTTTGTACTTGCGTTGTGTAGTGTGAATGAGCCCTAAAAGTTATCAGTTCTGATCATTTTCATTCAAATAAATAATTTTATTGATTGGGAGAACCTGAACAAATTATACATATTTGTTTGACCTGAACCATACATTCCAAAATAAATGAGAGCCAGAACAGCCCTTCCCATGACTGTCCCCCCTCCCTCTCACCCAATGCAGCAGCAGGAGATGGCTTCTGTATTCGGCAGCATGGAAGCCTTGCAGCAGCTCTGGAAGGCCTCATACCGTGGTTGGCTTTCCACATCTCCTCCCTCCGCCCCTATCTGTAATAGGCTGGCTGAGTTGCACAGTACTTCTTAAGCCACACCTCTGAGCCACCTATGGCGCAATCTCCCAGCAACCCTAGCCAGGACAAAGGCTAACCATCTGTTTTCTGGAATTTTGTGGCACTGAAGGTCAGTTTTTAAATCTGTATTCACTCTTTTGTGGCCCCCGCTGCATGTTGTCGTTACACTTCAGGTCCACCTGAAAGCAAATCTGCACTGGAAATAAACCGACTGTATCTATAGTACTACCTCTAAATAGAACTTTCATGGAATACCAGTCTTATTTTGCATTTAAAGGCAAAAACTAGCAGTATTGAACTGTTGACCTTTTTTTATCTGTTCCCTGCACTCAGAACGGTTTAGGTACACACACACATACAACCGTTGTTACCCGAAGGAAATCTAAATTGTCTACCTTGCAGTAGGCTTAGCCATGCGAGTCAGACTTCAATGCTGTTCTGGCAGCCCAATTATTATTATTTAGTGTATATACACATATATATAATGTGTGTATATATGTATATGTATATATGTATATATATATATATATATATATATATATATATGTATATGTATATATGTATATATGTATATATATATATATATATATATATATATACGCACACATATATATACACACACACACATATACATCTTACACAGCGCTGTACAGAGCACATTGTCACTTCACTGTCCCTCAGAGGGGCTCACAATCTAATCCCTCCCATAGTCATAGGTCTATGTATGTATCGTGTAGTGGATGTATCATAGTCTAGGGCCAATTTAGGGGGAAGCCGATTAACTTATCTGCATGTCTTTGGTATGTGGGAGGAAAACAGAGTATTCGGAGGAAACCCACGCAGACACGGGGAGAATATACAAACTCCTTGCAGATGTTGATCTGGCTGAGATTTAAACCGGGGACCCAACACTGCAAGCATTTTATTCTGGGAGGAATACACTTCTTATAAATATGAATTGTATATTTTACAATTTTTCACACTAGTGGTCCTTTAACCCTTTAGTTGCCAATTTATTTAGAGCATGCATGTCAAACTCCGGCCCGCAGGCCACATATGGCCCTCAGAGCCATGAAATTTGGCCCCCAAGTGGTTTCCCCACTTTGCACTGTGTTTGGCCCCCTCTAATCCACCAGGGGAGCTATACTGGAGGTGAAGACCTAGATCACCAGGGAAGCCTAATGGAGGAGGGAGGGACAAAGCACTAGACACAAGGGAACTGTATAGGGAAGGGAGGGGGGACACTAGACACCAAGGAACTGTGTAGGGGAGGGATGACCACTAAACACCAGGGAACTGTACAGGGGTGGGGGGGGACCACTAAACACCGAATAACTTTTGGAGAGAGGAGGCATTAGACCCCAGGGGAGGGAGGACAACTAGACACCTGGGAATTACACTGTATAAGGGAGACGGGGTATTAGAAACCAAGGAACTTTATAAGGGAGAGAGATGGCTAATAGACATAGACGTTGGCCCGCGACTTAGATCCAATTTTCAACTTCTGCCCACTTTGTATTTTGAGTTTGACGTCCCTAATTTAGAGGCTTGCTTACAAGTGCTCCAGGCCAGTTTATTTTAGCACTTTTTCATTTCTTATTTGTTACATTTCCTTGCTAATAGTTAGTACTGCTGTAATGTGTATTTATGGCGTCTTGTCACTAGGTGGCAGTGTGAGACCATAACTTTCACTTTCTTTATTTTCTGCTAGTGGAGAGAGAGAGATCAGAGCATTCCAAGAATTTATAACGCAACAAGTTTTGCCGGCTGAGGCATTTTTTCTCTACTGAGATAATTCCTTTGAAGCTGCTAATGGGATAAGAAGACCTCTTACTAGGCCTGAGAGATAAATCGAATTTAAACCAAAATCGCGATCACCAAGATCACAATTTCGGAATTGTCAAAGCGGCAATTATCGCGATCACGTCATTTCCACATGGGGGAAGTTTGAAGAAGTGTCTTCAAACTTCCCCAAAGTCCCGGAGCGCGCGGCACGCAGCGTTGGACATACCTTCCGCACTAGTCAAAACGCTGTCCGTCCTCTATCGCAGTCTGCGGGCTCTTGTGCTTGGTAAAACTCCGGGTTCCTGTATGTTACATGACATACAGGAAGTATTCCGTGCATTAAAGCCTGCAGGAGGCGAAGTGGATAGACGGGGATCACTGGACTCGTGCTTGAAGCTATGTCCAGAAGTGATGCAGCTTGGGGGACAGAGGAGGCACAGAGAGACACAGAGCGGGCACAGGAGACACAGAGAGAGGCACAGCGGGCACAGAGACACAGAGGGGGCAAGAGAAAGACCCAGAGGAGGCATAAAGAGGGCACAAAGAGAGACAGGGGGACAGAGGGGGAACAAACAGGCAAAGAAGGGGAACAAAGCTTAATTTGAAGGAAATCGTGAATCAAATCGAAATCACAATTTCGGACAGAAATCGCTCAATTCAATTTTTTCCTAAAATCGGTCAGGCCTACCTCTTTCATTGGTTCATGTATTTATAATTATTAATGTTATTATTTCAGTAGAAGAGTGTGTACAGTAGAATCTCATTGTAGTAAAGTCTGATATAGTAATCCTCTGGATATAGTAAATTCGGTCCTCAGGTCCCAGCAACTTCATATGTATAAAAATACGTATGACCAATTCCGATATAGTAAACCTCTGATGTAGTAAACTACTTTTTCTGGTCCCTTGGAGTTTACTATAAAGGGAGTCTTACTGTATGTGTTATAATACAGTACATACAAGTGTTTATCTCATGGTGTCCCTTGACGGTTTAGGGGAGGAGAAATCTTCACATTCATGGCCAGCATTAGCGATTTGGCACTCTCTGTGCTCGTTGTTTCTTGCTGTCTCCCCCACTGCGGCCTGTAATGTCCTTGTTTTCTGCCCCAGGCCTCAGATGCTGAAGAACGCTCTGCAGAGAGCTGTGGAAAAGGGACAGCTGGAACAGATCACAGGAAAAGGAGCGTCCGGAACATTCCAGGTGAGGAGGGGGAAAGCCTCAGAGCAACACGAAGGTCTCAGTCCGTTCATATCGAGTGTCGTGTCTAGCCTGACATACAATATTTGTATTGTTGTTGAGAGGCCTCAGAGGAGACGTATTTGAGCCGTACCACCAGATGAGGCTTTGGCTTTAGAACCATTCCAGGTTCTGGGATTTTTACCCCTTAAAGTGAACCAGAGACGAAGCACCCTCATGTATTTTACCATATATATCAGTGGGAACATTAGAGAAAACACCTACCCTACTCTCTGTTTCATCCTTCACTGCTCAGCCTGCTTCTTATCGGCCCTGATAAAATCCCAGAATGAGCATTCAGTCTGGCTTTGCTCAGGAATCATTATAGCTGAGTCATTAGAGTAGAGCCAGAAGGGGCAGGCTTGGGCTTGACAAGACATCAGAGAAGGCAGACTCAGCTATAATGATTCTTGAGCAAAGACAGACTGAATGCTCAGTCGGGGATTCTTATTAGGGCTGATAACAGGCAGATTTAGCAGAGAAGAATGAAACAGAGCAGGGTAGGTGTTTACTGCCATGTTCCCAGTGATGTATATGGTAAAATACATGAAGGTGCTTCGTCTCTGGTTCACTTTAACATTCCTGACAATTTTGGCTTTTGATACAGCAATCATTTTTTTATTACTATAATCAGTGTTCTCCCCAGGCTCTTTTAGCTGGGTGCTCCACCCTGCTTATTTTGGTGACCACCCAGCAATCATCGACTCACCTTCTCATCTGCCTCCTATGCTGTAAGTGTGTGAGTTGCATAGAGAAGCGCCGATCCTGCATTCTTCTGTCCCACCCCACCCAGCTACTTTTTCATGCCACCCGGTTAGCCAATGGGAACCACCAACTTTGGGATTAGGTCGATTTTGATGAATTGCTTCATATATATATATATATATATATATATATATATATATATATATATATATATATATATATATATTATGTCTGCTGTTGGACCAGTGTCACACCACTTGCTTATAAGCCTGTTCGCATGCATATTGGTCTGCATTCCTACAAAATTTATGGGGTGACACCATATTTGGTAGGAGACATACTTTAAACGAATTAATTACAGCAATTCATAAGTGATTTTGGTCCCATTGACTCAGTACTGCACCATCTCTCCATGTAGCGTGCATGCATATTGTTATGCGTGTTTGTGATATCTGTGGTGCAATACCAGATTTATTTGAGCCAATGTGAACCACCAAGTTTGGGATTAGGTTGATTTTGATATATATACTTTGTATCTGCTGTTGGACCAGTGTCGCACCACTTGCTTATAAGCCTGTCCGCATGCATATTGGCCTGCATGCCTACAAAATTTATGGGGTGAAACCATATTTCATTGGTCTAATAGGAGACATATTTATACGGTACTTACCATTTATATCTATTTATTGGGGATCATTGGAGCCTGGGGGGGCCACGCCTCATTGTTGTTTTAATTGTTATTAGCCAGTGCTTGTTGGTTAATAAAGTATTTGTTACAGTTTACTCAGCGTCATAAATGTATTAATTTGATTACAATTCAAGGGGAGGTTGTTTTGTTTCTTGTTTAATTGTGTGTAGTTATATAAATAGGTATAATGACCTCTACCTCTCCATTCATTTATATTCCATTTGGAATAAGGCTTGATCCATAATGATTATAGCCCCTCTTAGCTCAATTGTGTAATTTAAAATGTATTCACAGCTGAAGCGGTCAGGCGATAAGCCCCTTCTAAGTGGTGGTGTTTTTGAGGACGCCATCTTGTCTGCAATCACAGCAATGAACGAACCCAAGACTTGTTCCACAACTGCCATTAAGAAGTACGTGTTGGAAAACCACCCTGGCGTCAACTCCAGCTTCCAAGGTGAGTGTGATTGAACGTCATGGCATACAGCGGGGAGGGATGTAGCACAGCGTGCAGAGGGGAGGGCTGTAGCACAGCGTGCAGAGGGGAGGGCTGTAGCATGGCATACAGCGGGGAGGGCTGTAGCATGGCATACAGCGGGGAGGGCTGTAGCACGGAGTGCAGCGGGGAGGGCTGTAGCACAGCGTGCAGAGGGGAGGGCTGTAGCATGGCATACAGCGGGGAGGGATGTAGCACGGAGTGCAGCAGGGAGGGATGTAGCACGGAGTGCAGCAGGGAGGGCTGTAGCACAGCGTGCAGAGGGTAGGGCTGTAGCACAGCGTGCAGAGGACAGGGCTGTAGCACAGCGCGCAGCGGGGAGGGCTGTAGCATGGCATACAGCGGGGAGGGCTGTAGCATGGCATACAGCGGGGAGGGATGTAGCATGGCATACAGCGGGGAGGGATGTAGCACGGAGTGCAGCGGGGAGGATTGTAGCACGGAGTGCAGAGGGGAGGGCTGTAGCACGGAGTGCCGCGAGGAGGGCTGTAGCACAGCGTGCAGAGGGGAGGGCTGACAGCGGGGAGGGCTGTAGCACAGCGTGCAGAGGGGAGGGCTGTAGCATGGCATACAGCGGGGAGGGATGTAGCATGGAGTGCAGCGGGGAGGGATGTAGCACGGCGTGCAGCGGGGAGGGATGTAGCACGGCGTGCAGCGGGGAGGGATGTAGCATGATGTGCAGCGGGGAGAGATGTAGCACGGCGTGCAGCCGGAAGGGATGTAGCGTGGAGTGCAGCGGGGGAGGGACCTACCACAGCGGGGAGGGATGTAGCATGGTGTGCAGCAGGGAGGGACATACCACAGCGGGAAGGGTGTGCAGCAGGGAGGGACATACCACAGCGGGGAGGGATGTAGCATGGTGTGCAGCAGGGAGGGACATACCACAGCGGGGAGGGATGTAGCATGGTGTGCAGCAGGGAGGGACATACCACAGCGGGGAGGGTGTGCAGCAGGGAGGGACATACCACAGCGGGGAGGGATGTAGCATGGTGTGCAGCGGGGAGGGATGTAGCACGGAGTGCAGCAGGGAGGGACATACCACAGCGGGGAGGGATGTAGCATGGTGTGCAGCAGGGAGGGACATACCACAGCGGGGAGGGTGTGCAGCAGGGAGGGACATACCACAGCGGGGAGGGATGTAGCATGGCATGCAGTGGGGAGGGGACATAGCACAACAGTCGGGTGTGACATAGCAGGGTGGGGAGGGATGTAACATAGCATGCAGCGGGGAGGGATGTAGCATGGCTGCTCATTGGCAAGTGACTTCCTTCCTGATGATCCCCATCCCCAGTTCATCTGCTGAAGAGGACCTTGCAGAAATGTGAGAAGAACGGCTGGATGGAACAGATCTCGGGGAAAGGTTTTAGCGGTACATACCAGCTCAGCTTCCCATACTACCCCAGGTAGGTGTCCTTGCAGGATGATGCGCTGGTTCTGAGTGTTACGTGTTGTTGGCGTTTCCTGATCTCGCCGTTTTCCCATGGCAGTCCCTGCGTCCTGTTCCCAGACAAGGCAGCTCCACAAGAGGACGATGACGAGTCTGAAGAGGAATCAGAAGAGGAGGAATCATCTGAAGAAGAAGAGTCTGAAGAGGACGAACCCCCTCCAAAGAAAAGGTACTCTTCTCCGGGAGGAGATCTGCAGCTCTCATACAGATGAGGGTGTTGAGTAGCAGTTGTAGTCCTCCATGCTTACCCAGATTTATTTCCCACAAGACAGTTTGGAATTTGCTAAAAGCTTATTCGGGAAGTGAAGCAACTTGGGTCAACCAAAATAGCTGCTTGAGATCTTTTTGTTGGCCTTTTCCAATTGTCTGCTGACAACTCGCTAGCAAGTGGCCTTGCTAGAAAACTGCCCACCTGCTATAGTACTGCCATAGACTCAGGCAGCTCACAGCCACCCATCCTCCATATTGCAGTTCACACTGACTAACCAGGAGCTGTCTGTACTGCTGTCATTCCAAAACTACCACCAGGAATGATCTGTAAAGACCGTGTCAGGTGACCGGTTTAAACTGTGTAACAGCCAATCTCTGTCCAGCTGTAATGTCATGCTGGATTGCATCTAATGCTGGGTATTCGTGCGATTTTGCGACCCGATCGTTTTTTCGGCACGATTCCGTACTCGATTCTGCGCTCCAAACCTCTAGAATGTAGTGTTGTGCAGGTCGGCACCAAAAGCGTTGGCTAGTGATAAGTTCCCATAGATGTGCTCTTCATAAAGGTACTATAAATCACAGTTTGTAGAAAAGACGCTATTAAGGTTTCTTAAATGGATCAGCTAAACGGGCATACCATACAAGCAAAAGTAGAAAATACCGGCCTAACAGCTGTTTCGCGGGAAGCCCGCTTCTTTAGAGACTGACGGATTGGTCTCTGAAGAGGCGGGCTTCCAGCGAAACGGCTGTTAAAGGACAACTGAAGTGTAAAGTGTATGAAGGCTGCCATTTTTATTTCCTGTTAAGCAATACCATTTGCCTGGCTGTCCTGCTGGTCTATTTGGCTGCAGTAATGTCTGAATCACACCAGAAACAAGCATGCAGCTTATCTTGTCAGATCTGACAATAATGTCAAACGCCTAATCTACTGCATGCTTGTTCGGGTTCTATGGGCTAAACGTATTAAAGGCAGAGGATTAGGACAGCCAGGCAACTGGTATTGTTTAAAAGGAAATAAGTATGGCAGCCTCCATATCCCCCTCACTTCAGTTGTCCTTTAAGCCAGTATTTTTCTCCTTTTCTTGTACGGCGTGCCTGTTTAGCTGATCCAGTACAAGGACATTGTGCTAGCTATGAGGATGCAGCAATCTGCCAGCATTAGTACTCGTGCTTCTCCACTGGGGGGCAGTATTGAGAGCCTCATGTCAACCATCCTGCATAGCTTTCTCTTTAGTATGTAAATTTAGTTTCAGTTGTTTTAATTTAAAGAGAATCTGTACTGTGAAAATCTTACTTTAAATAAACCTACAAGTATCTTCCTTACATAAGAGTTTCGTAACAATGAGCTCACTTAGCAGGGGAAATAAAAATCCCTAGGTCAGCATGCCATCTGTCAGTAATGGGAGACACATGATGATCCGAACAGCCTGCCAATACACCATTTAAATAAGAGATCATTCCTCCATCAAGGGCAGAAGACCGGGTCCATCGCTCAAAATAAGTTGGGGAGGAGTCAGGAGACCTGGTTCCCAGGAAGCACCAGAAATGGTGGAGCTGGTAAAGTTGTAAGATCTGAGCACGGGACAGGCCATGTTGATTAGCTAATTGGAGAGGGGGGATTAATTTGCCGAAGCAAGTGAAATCAGCTAGCCCAGTGATCTGCACACTTGGCTCTCCAGCTGTTAAGGAACTACAAGTCCCACAATGCATCCCAGGAGTCTGACAGCCACAGTCATGATTGATAAGTCTAATGCATTGTGGGACTTGTAGTTCCTTAACAGCTGGAGAGCCACGTTTGCAGATCACTGAGCTAGCCTATGTAATTTGAGAGGATGCAGCCAGGAAAGATCCCCAGCCAAGCCCGGAATAAAATCTGGATTCCCTAATATTAAATTCGGTGAAGGGGAGGATTGCAATTTCAGGACAAACCTGTATTTAGTATGTAAATTTGAAGTGAAATTCCAGTTTTGGTGGCTAAAAGGCCCTTTTGAAGCACTGCACGTTGCGAAAATTAACAGCAAACCTTTTTTTTAGCTTTACACAAAAATTCCATTGAGCTTAGTGTGCTGCCAATCACCGACAGAAATGTCCAATGAGATGGCAGTTTCTTCAGCTTGTATGCCAATTGTATCCGGCGTGGAATCTGGTCAGTCTTACTTACTCAGCACTTACTGAGAAGTCTTATTCTTGCAATTCGGAGCTGCATTCAATTTGCAGTAAATAATTATTATTAGTATAGTGCTAACATTTTCCCCAGAGCTTCAAAGAGTACCTCAGACGAGCCTTGTCACTGACTGCCCTTTATACGCTATAATAATTTGCATTATATTTGCATGCCAGCCAGTGTCTATTAGCATCTTAAAGTGGGCCTGAACTCTTGCACAGGACAGAGAGGAATGCACCCTGTATGTTTTTAGAGAGTTTTGCCTGTCTAATTCCCCCTCAACTGTGACTAATTACAAGTTACAAATTTGATCTCTCAGCTGGCAGCCTCGGCAGAGCAGCTAATTTGAAAGCACAGGATGTTAACACTATGGGCTCGATTCACAAAGCGGTGCTAACCCAGTTAGAGACTTTAGGCGCGATAACCATTGCACCACGCTGGTGAAAAGCCAGTTTAGGTGTGATAAGTTTAGGGGCCTGATTCACAAAGCGGTGCTAACAGTTAGCACGCTGGTGAAAAGCCCTTGTGTGGTAAGTTTAGGTGTGATAAGTTTAGGCATGGTAAGTTTAGGTGTGATACGTTTAGGCATGATAAGTTTAAGCGCCAACTGGGTTAGCACCGCAGTGCACAGCTGATCAAAAGTTTTGCGCTAGCAAAGTCTGGTGCACTTCGTATAAAGTTTAATGGCGCTGCTTTGCGTGCGGGACTTTGCAAGCGATCTAAACTTATCATGCCTAAACTTATCACACCTAAACTTATCACACCTAAACTTATCACACCTAAACTTATCATGCCTAAACTTATCACCAGGGCTGTGGAGTCGGTCCAAAAATCCACCGACTCAGACTCCTCAGTTTAGGACTCCACCGACTCCGACTCCTCTAATTTGCATATTACAATTTTGTTGATTAAAAGCATGTAACGTGAAATTCGTCTCTTAACTGCCAACGCTTAGGAATTTTACAAGACAACTGAAGTGAGAAGGATATGTAGACTACTATATTTATTCCCTTTAGACTAAAACTAGTCCTTGGTAAGAGTACTTGTAAAAGGTACAAACCGGAACAAAGAACATCTATCATGCCCTAGGCAATGTAAGTGTGGGTACATGTAAGAATGATGTGCAGGTACTCTGCAGGGGAATGAAGAGATTCTTCCTCTATTACACATTCTTCATGCACAATCTGAACAAGGTTTATGGGTGACAGACAACACCTCTGTGTTCAATGTGCACAGCATTCTCAGTGTATTCCCTGCAGCTCTGTGGGGAGTGCATATGTAGAGTATAGTACTACTGTGTAACAAAGTAAACCTGAGACAGATGAAATGAAAGTTTTATACATACCTGGGGCTTCCTCCAGCCGCCTTCAGGATAATCAGTCCCTCGTTGTCCTCCTCCACCACCTGGATCTTCTGCTATGAGTCCAGGTACTTGAGCCAGTCGGGCGTTGTGCGCATGCACACACTCCGCCACCAGGAGCATACTACATCTGTGCAGCACTATTGCGCAGGTGCAGAATGTTCCTGGCTGTGGGAGCGGCATGCGGCCAGACAGCGCTGACTGGCTGAATTACTAGGACTCATAGCAGAAGATCCGGGTGGTGGAGGACAGCGAGGGACTGATTAGCCTGAAGGGGGCTGGAGGAAGCCCCAGGTATGTATAAAACTTTACTTTTCATCCGTCTCAGGTACCCTTTAATTTGTAGTCACCAAACCAAATTTTAACAACATATCAAATTATTTGATTTCATCAGCAAAGAGAGTGCATACATTTGCATAAATCAGCATCAGTGCAGAATTATTTCCATCTCATTGACCATCTCTATTAGTGACACAGCTACACATCAGGCTTTATTCTTACAGCATAGATGTTATTTAATATATATAAGAGATTCCTGTGTACACATCATATATACAGTCACAATCAGATATGTATATCTGACCTTAAAAATACGGGGACTGCTTTATTGAAGCAGCACAAGTAACTAATTTTGATTGGTTTATTTCATTTTTGTGGACTAAGCACAGCTATTACTGTATATACACTGTATATATACATTATTTTTAATGACTATTTAGAACATTTTATCATATTTTCTATTTTAATTACAGTTACAAATTCATTAGGAGTCGGAGTCGGTGCATTTTTCCCCGACTCCGACTCCAGGCACCCAAAATTGCCCGACTCCACGACTCCGACTCCACAGCCCAGCTTATCACACCTAAACTGGCTTTTCACCAGCGTGGTGCAATGGTTATCATGCCTAAAGTCTCTAACTGGGTTAGCACCGCTTTGTGAATCGAGCCATAGGCGTGACAAGTTTAGGCGTGATAAGTTTAGATAAGTTTAGATCGCGCGCAAAGTCTCGCACGCAAATCAGCGCCATTAAACTATGCGAAGTGCACCAGACCTTGCTAGCGTAAAACTTTTGATCAGCTGTGCACTGCGGTGCTAACCCAGTTGGTGCTTAAACTTATCACGCCTAAACTTATCACGCCTAAACTTATCACGCCTAAACTTATCACACCTAAACTTATCACGCCTAAACTGAGTTTAGGCGTGATAAAGGGCTTTTCACCAGCGTGCTAACTGTTAGCACCGCTTTGTGAATCAAGCCCTATGTCTGCTTCCATGGAAGCAGGAAGTAGACACACTGCAGACTTTTTGCATGATTTGTATCACCTGTAACCGAGAAATGTTTTTCTTTAAAGGTTATTATGGTGTTGCTTATCTTTTAGTGCCACCTCATCAGGGAAGTTAATTTGCTTATTTGGAGAATTAAAGGGAAAGTTTTAGCTAGAGTTCTACTTGTAGCCCTGAGTTGGTGATTATGTTCCAGTGTTGTAGAAGTAAAAGGCCCCCTGCTGTCATTGTCTGGAATGCAAGAGTTTTGTGTTATGAGATCTCTGGGTCAGAGATACTAATAATATTGGCTTGCATGCAGGTCAGAATTATCATTAACCTCCCTGGCGGTAGGATTATTTCCAGATTTTAGGATCCAAAAGTGGTGCAATTTTTTCACATGCTTTTTGACCCTAAAACCAGGGGGAAAAAAAATCATACCCCAGTGAGATCTGTGGCAGCCCGTGCACAGACTTCCCTCCCTGGGATTCAGCACTGCAGTTCTCCCTCCTGTTGGTGCAGCACCCCTATATTGAGATCGCTGACTGTAGTCATGTGACAAACGGCAATCTCACCTGAGGGATCCAGAGCCTCCGAGGACCAAATGAAGAATTCCAGCGTCTGGATCATGGGGGGAGGTGAGTTCTAACTGCCACCGTGCTCTCCCTATACCTCCCGGCGGCTACCCCGAGTCAGGCTCGGGATTACTGCATCTGGCTTCTTTTTTCCATCCTGAGCCTGACTCGGGGTTACTGCCAGGGAGCTTAAAAGATACCTAAAAAAAACATGACTAGTCCAGAGGCTTCCCCAATCATCCTACACCCCTCCACTGCAACCCTCTGGAAATATTCCACATTAGTATGGAATATTGTGCTTGCGGTCGTGCTCTCCTCTGTGTACAAGCGTGGCCACTTTACGCAGGTGCCAGTAGGGTTTGCGCCTATGCAGTAGTATGTGCGGCTCCTTGTTACTACGCAGGCGCAAACTCGGCTGGTGCCAGCGCAGTGTGGTCCCAGCTGGCAGCAGAGGGGTCATGAAGATCGGGAACGCCTGTGGAGTGTCTACCTTTTTTTATCCCCAACCCTTCAGGTCTGCATTAAAAAGGAAACAGACCAAAGATTTTTTTAATTCAAAATAAAAAACTCCTTCAAGCCTATGAGCATTTCAGTGCATGACTTTCACCCTTCTCTTTTCATAACTAGGGTTATACAGGTGGCAGCCATTAGCAATTCCTCCTTTGCCGGACACCTCCTACTCGACCAGTTTGCCGGATTCTGTCCCCGCAATATGAAAGGAAGGGAGGGGTTCCTCCAATAAACATAAAAAAAAATTATATTTGTCATCATGCAGCTGAAAAAAGGCTGCTATTTATTATTATAATTTAGAAAATAGATTTTATTTCTGAAATCTTGTATTTTTAATTTGGGTCCACTCTAAGTGCATTTAATTGGGCCAATTTTAAAGCCGCATTAAATTTGCTTGCCAGCTGGAATTAGTGTGTTGCTGACCATCTTTCCTCTTGGGGATATTCTTGTACTAAATCTCTTCTCCTCCTCCTAGGAGTCAGAAAAGGGCACCCCCCAAGTCCAGGTCAAGAGCTCCCCCTGCTAAAGCCAAGAAGCCAGCGCCCGCTTCTCGGGGGAAGGCAAAGCCAGCTGCCAAGAAGACCTCAGCACCTCCCCCGTCTCCTCCCCCGAGCAAGGCGAAGAAGGGAAAAGCAGCTCCACCCCCACCCCCTGCCAAGAAGGCAGCCAGCCGGCCCTCCAAGAAGCCAGCCCCCACCAAGAAAGCTGCAAAACCCGCAGCGAAAGGCAAACCCAACCCGCGGAAATCGCTGAGGTCCAAGAAGTAATCGTGAGAGTGGAGGCGGCACACCAAGATAACAAGCGGAAGAAACGGTTCACGTGTTACAGGCGACGCCGCTCCTGAAGTAGCGTGTTCATTTCAGCCTTTTCGTTTTCCTTCCAGTTTGATTTCTGTGGAGGTGCAGCATTCTCAGTATGTTTTATTTTGGTCTAGCTGTAGCCGCTGTGCACCCCCCCCCCCCCCTCCCATGTTGTCCACCAACAGAAACCAGCAGATAGTCTGAGTTCCTTTTTATCTCCAGATTCTGTTGTTCAGATGCTCCCCTACCAAATCAGTACTTGCGTTTTTAAGTTCTGATTCTTATTATTTTTATTAATATTATGTTTTTTTAACAGATACAGTTTCAGTTACTGTTGGTACTGAAATGTGATCAATAAAGGCATTGTGGGAGCGCGAGAAGGAATCCCTTAGAGGAGCATCCTCCAGATCGTTTTTTGTAATTCTTGCTGTATTTTTTGACGCCCCCATTGCAGCAGTTCATAGAATAAGCCCCATACATATAATCCTTCCCCCATGTCAGGGATTTGCGTGTGAGTTTGCAGTGGGTCGGGGATCAGTTGTCTCCACTCTGTCCGTCTTCCTTATTACCGCTGTATAAATGGTGCAGAGAGATCCGGTTGTTGCGTCAGCCGCGGGGGGAGTCCGGCCGCCATGAAGCCCCTCCCCATCCCTCACAGATGAGGCTCCGCCCACCGCCCTCACACTCTAACCTAGTGGCATCTGTATGTACACAATGAATACCCACAGCATGTTGTACAGATAAAAAAAAAACAAAGTAGGGTTTGTGTTTCCATTTTTATTTTTTTTTTAATTTTGACGCCAGTTGTGTCTTTATTTTAATGTTTGCCATTTTGTAAAGATTTGGGTAAGGATAGACAAGTGAAAAAATGGGTATTCTGCTGTTTGCTACAATAAAAGATTAGATTCTAGTATGTGCGTTTTCTGTGGTTCCTTGTCGGTCTGCGATTCATAGGTAGCAAGGACCTGGAAACAGGCCGTATTTATCAGAAGGTCCAAGGAAGATCTGTCTCAGACTGGCTAACTTAAGGTGGCCATATACTGGTCGATTTGCCATCAGATCGACCAACAGATAGATCCCTATCTGATCAGAGAGGGATCGTATGGCTGCCTTTACTGCAAACAGATTGTGAATCGATTTCAGCATAAAAACCAATTACAATCTGTGAAGCTGCCGCTGCCCCCCCTGCATACATTACCTGTTCCGGCCGGCGCGAGTCCCCGCTCTCCTCTTCTCCGCGCTCGGCTCCAGCTTCACTGAACTTCCTGTCCGGGGGAAGTTTAAACTGTAGAGGGCGCTCTACTGTTTAAACTTCCTGCCAGGGCAGGAAGTGCAGTGAAGCAGCCGGACTCGGAGCCCAGCGCGGAGAAGAGGAGTGCAGGGACTTGCGCCGGCCAGATCAAGTAAAGTATTGCCTTTGTATTGCGTCGGGCATTCGAAAGCCGCTATCGAAGCACTCCCGACCCGCCGGCGATCGAGCAAAATCGACGGGAATCGATGGGAACTATTGATTTCGGACGGTAATTGATCGTTCTGTCAGCGTTTGCGCAACGATTTCACAGCAGATTTGATCACAGTGATCGAATCTGCTGTATATCGGCGGGAAATCGTTAGGTGTATGGGCCCCTTTACCCTACACGAGCCAATCCTATCCACATACATTTTACCAAGTGCGTGCGGGAAAGCAGAAAACATGATTTTACCAAACATGGCTGTCAATACCTCTTCAAAGGGAATCTGAAGTGAAAATAAACTTATGATATAATGAATTGTATGTGTAGTACAGCTAAGAAATAGAACATTAGTAGCACAGATATGAGTCTCATATTGTTTCCAGTACAGGAAGAGTTAGGAAACTTCACTTATTATCTATGCAAAAGAGCTTCTCTGCGCTCTCCAACTAATTTAGTCAGAGAGCAGAGCTATTTTCTGAAGCACTTATGCATCAAAGAAATAATGAAAGACAACTTCAGGTAAGATTTTACTACAGAGGCGTTCAAAGGGTCATTAGCTCTGCTCTGTTTCATAGTTTAAATTGCAGAGTGTAGTTTGTAATTCAGCTTTATTTGAGGGTTTTCTAGCATGAACAGCCTTATTAAAGAGGAACTGTAACATAAAAATATCCCCTGGGGGGTACTCACCCTCGGGTGGGGGAAGCCTCCGGATCCTAATGAGGCTTCCCACGCCGTCCTCCATCCGTCAGGGGTCTCGCTGCAGCCCTCCGTGGAGTCCGGGCAGCGGTGACGTCATTATTTACCTTCCTGGCTCCTGCGCAGGCGCTCTGACGGCTGTCGGCTCCGAACTACACGGAAATACCCGATCGCCGTCGGGTCCGCTCTACTGCGCAGGCGCAAGTTTCCTGCGCCTGCGCAGTAGAGCGGACCCGAATGAGATCGGGTATTTCCGTGTAGTTCGGAATGGAAAGCCGCCACAGCGCCCCCGCTGGAGCCAGCAAAGGTAAATATTGAAATGACAGTCGGCACAGTCGCCGGCTGTTCGGAGGGCTGCGGAGAGACCCCCGTGGGACAGAGGACGGCGTGGGAAGCCTCATTAGGATCCGGAGGCTTCCCCCACCCGAGGTGAGTACCCCCCAGGGGATGTTTGAATGTTACAGAGTCTCTTTAAGGTCATGCCACAACATCTCTATAGGATTCAGGTCAGGACTTTGACTAGGCCACTCCAAAGTCTTTATTTTGTTTTTCTTCAGCCATTTAGAGGTGAATTTGCTGGTGTGTTTTGGGTCATTGTCCTGCTGCAGCACCCAAGATCGCTTCAGCTTGAGTTGACGAACAGATGGCCGGACATTCTCCTTCAGGATTTTTTGGTAGACAGTAGAATTCATGGTTCCATCTATCACAGCAAGCCTTCCAGGTCCTGAAGCAGCAAAACAACCCCAGACCCATCACACTACCACCACCATATTTTACTGTTGGTATGATGTTCTTTTGCTGAAATGCTGTGTTACTTCTACGCCAGATGTAACGGGACACGCACCTTCCAAAAAGTTCAACTTTTGTCTCGTCGGTCCACAAGGTATTTTCCCAAAAGTCTTGGCAATCATTGAGATGTTTTTTTTAGCAAAATTGAGACGAGCCTTATGTTCTTTTGCTTAAAAGTGGTTTGCGCCTTGGATATCTTCCATGCAGGCCGTTTTTGCCCAGTCTCTTTCTTATGGTGGAGTCATGAACACTGACCTTAATTGAGGCAAGTGAGGCCTGCAGTTCTTTAGATGTTGTCCTGGGGTCTTTTGTGGCCTCTCGGATGAGTTTTCTCTTCGCTCTTGGGGTAATTTTGGTCGGCTGGCCACTCCTGGGAAGATTCATCACTGTTCCATGTGTTTTCCATTTGTGGATAATGGCTCTCACTGTGGTTTGCTGGAGTCCCAAAGCTTTAGAAATGGCTTTATAACCTTTACCAGACTGATAGATTTCAATTACAGTACTTTTGTTCTCATTTGTTCCTGAATTTCTTTGGATCTCGGCATGATGTCTAGCTTTTGAGGTGCTTTTGGTCTACTTCTCTGTGTCAGATAGCTCCTATTTAAGTGATTTCTTGATTGAAACGGGTGTGGCAGTAATAAGGCCTGGGGGTGACTACAGAAATTGAACTCAGGTGTAATAAACCACCTTTAAGTTATTTTTTAACACGGGGGGGGGGGGGGGGGGGGGCAATCACTTTTTCACACAGGGCCATGTAGATTTGGAGTTTTTTTTTCTCACTAAATAATAAAAACCATAATTTAAAACTGCATTTTGTGTTCAATTAGGTTATCTTTGACTAATAGTTAATGATTTTTGATGAGCAGAAACATTTAAGTGTGACAAGAATGCAAAAGAATAAGAAATCAGGAAGGGGGCAAATAGTGTTTCACACCACTGTATATGACGATGGTAGGGACTAGATTGTACACCCTTGTGAGGGAGAGTTAAGTGGCAAGACAATTTACTCTGTACAGTGCTACGTAATATGTCGGCGCTATATAAATACTAAAATAATTTTTTTTTAAATGTTCGGCGTCTCCAGTCTGGAGCTGTCGGTAACAATCAGCCATTCGGAAGGTTATAGAAGGGAGGAAACCGAGCAGAGAAAAGTAATTAGACTGTTCATGAAAATAAGAAAGATAATAAAAACAGATTTCCCTAATTTAACAATATTATTATGTAGTCATTCTAAATCAGGGGTAGGGAACCTATGGCTGAGATGTGGCTCTTTTGATGGCTACATCTGGCTCACAGTTAGGGATGGATTCACTAAGGGCTC